>NW_028278205.1:0-116994 GCF_059751315.1 Micrasema longulum
TGTCGCTGTCCAGTTGAAGGCTTCTGGGTTCTTGATGTTTGGAGTATGATATGGACACTCCAGGTGGTACAGCATCCATATCTGAGAAAACAAACAAAACCTTTAAACAATGTCAAACTAAGTAAGATGTGAGAACGAGAGACAGGTTCATATTTTAAATTCTCCAGTATTACAAAAAGGCTGTCAAATAACATATTATACAGCTGCATTTTTCAATGGTCAATTTGAATAGACGAAATCGATATGAGTTATTTAAAGGATATACAAAAAATACATAGACTGCATTTAACTTGTAGCTCACCTGATTTTTTGGTCTCCCAAAATCTGGTTGGATAAAGTGATCTTTAAATATGATAGCATCAGCGTCTACTGCTTCTTCGTGGTCAGCTGTAATAGCGCATGTGCTTACAGGACACGAGTTCTGCTTGTAGAACACGTGTCTCCCCGCCATCACATTCCACGCGCCCAGTCCATTGGGTAAGAGGATCTTCTTTAACTTTGGTTTTT
This sequence comes from Micrasema longulum, assembly GCF_059751315.1. Taxonomy (NCBI): domain Eukaryota; kingdom Metazoa; phylum Arthropoda; class Insecta; order Trichoptera; family Brachycentridae; genus Micrasema; species Micrasema longulum. The sequence goes on from NW_028278205.1 coordinate 508, forward strand.
CCTGATTTGGTATGTACTCCGGCGGAACGAACATGAGCTGGTCCGGTATCCTGTCATCGGGAGATTCGGAAGGAAACAGTCGGGATATTCTTCTGTTTGTTTGCAGATCTCTTAAGGCACTCCCGGGTCTCCTGACGCCACCCTTGACGAACCACGGCCGCAAAGGAGGCTTGATGACAGTTTCTCCGATTGATCCATCAATGATATCGTACTCGGGAGCCTTTGTCACAACTTGTGCAGCCTAAATATGGTAACTTTTATAAGAAGCATTCCAGAAAATTCAGAAAATATTTTGGTTTGTCTATTAGTTGAACATAAAAAAATTGCGTCTGCTGAATAAATTAAAGAGCATATTACGTTTTTCGTGATTTCAAAATTACTTACATTTTCTATATTAACTACATTGAGCACAGGCCAAACATTGAGTTCTTCATCTGATGAAGGAACTATTGGAAGGATCAGATTGTTTTGCTTCCCGGAATTCCAACCGGAGAATATTGTATCCTAAAAAACATAATATTACAATTTCAATAAGAAACTTCGGGACAGTAAATTGTTGATTCTATAATGGTAAACAGGAATAAAATCGTTACCTGTAGAACGCTGATCCAGAAGAAACCGAATCCGAAGACCAGCATTAAAGCCAGGAATACCCGCCGAAGCGATACTCGTGGCCGCAGCATCGTGCATGACGGTCTTCACCCACACAACTCTTGTCCAACGAGGTTGATGATACAAATCAACCGGGTATCTTATTTCTGGCAATTTGGGAACGTTGCTGGATTTCTTACGCACATAACTAAGTTCTAAAAAAACAATTAGAAAAAAGGTGCTTTTCTGAAAAAAATCTGGTTGTTCTCTGTTGTCGATTCATTTACTCGTAATTCAATTGGATCCAAACATTATTTGATTGACGACTGGGTTATTTCTTTAATATTTATATGTTGTGAATCTCAAACATTCGATCATTCGTAGCATAAATATGCTTCTTAATCTTTAATTTATACAATTACTTATTGTCATTGATATGCCTTGATTTTCATTGGCTGATTTTCCAATTTCAAGTGTATGGTTCTTATTTTCCAAGGTTTGTGCTGGAGTTTCCAAAGGGAATCTGAAAAAAAGGTTAAATTAGTCTCATTCCTTTTCCATCCATTATGTTCTTATATCCTATATTGTGATTAAAGAGGTGGGATTTTTTTCGATCAATATAAGTTCGCTATAAAACAGTTTCCTCAAATTAAGTTGAATCAAAAGACACATCAATTAGTAGGGTTATTAATTTATTTGTATAGCATAACGTTAAAAATAAGCAAAATGAAAAAAAAAGTTTTATTTTTAGAAATTACGAGTACCTACATTACCATCCTATTATATATTTTTTAAAGCATATTTTTATATAAACATTATTATTATATATATTTTTTATTTTTTTATTTGAAAATTTATTTATAAACCCTTACGGATTATTACATTTATTTTACATAAAATAATATATACATTTTTCATTTATACTCTGTTGTTCAAAATAATATTTTTTACATCTTTTGAAAAGTTTGTCTGAGTCTTTTGTTAAGTTTTGTCTGGTAGTTTATTGTATAATTTCAGTCCCTGGTTCATTAGTCTTGATTGTCCTTGTCTTGTTTTAGAAAGTTGAATATGGTATTTGTCTGATATTCTCGTATTATGTCCATGTTGACTACAATTTTTTACAAGTTTTAGTTCTTCGTCTACAATTACATTAGTGGCTAATTTATGGATAAATTTTAATGATTCTAGTTGAAAGAGTTCAGTTATATTTAATTGCTTAGTTTGTTTAAAAAGTTCTCTAGTTGCAGTTAAATAAAATTATATAATTATTATTTTTATTTTTAAACAAATAATAAGTACGTTGACAAATTGATTGCGAAAAGCAATATCTTCCAGCCATCACAAAAACCGACTGGTCAAAAGGAGAGTTAGTCCAAAATTTGCACTAAAAACGCTTGCTTTATGTAAAAATACGATCTAAAAATTTAAACATTAAAAAATTACACAAAGAATTAAAATGGTATGTTGTCATACTTCGTATTTAAACAAAGTACTTTTGCGGTTTAGTAAAGAAATTTGATGAGATACTTTTATTTTTAATACAATGTGTCATAAGTTGACGCAAAATTTCGTTCTATAGAACGTATAAAATAAATGCCTGATAAAAAAGCACATAACTTAATTAGTCTTTTTTATTTTCTATTATGTTTTGTTTTGTGATTGTATTAACAAATAAATCAAATATATTTTACTATAATATGCGATAAACATTTTACAAAAAATTATTAATTATGTCTCGGAAATTTGTGATATTTTGCTCTTTATGTAAAAAATAAATCAGTATGATTTTGTTATTTATGTATAAAAACAAAAAAAAAACAAATAGACCCATACGGAAAATAGGCTTTAAAAATATTTCAAATAAAGGTTAAGAAAAAATACATAAAATATTTATAAAGTAAATATAAGGGTACGGATTAAAATAAATACAAATAAAGTGAGAAATAAACAATACGGTACTACATTAATATACCCATAGCGTATCTCGATTGCTATTGTTACATGAAGGTACCAGTCCTGGGACTATGAAATATTCTAGTTTAAAAACACCTTTTCAAAGAAATATTTAACGACAACCATGTCGGTAATCGAATCCGCGACCCTTTGCATGGTAAGAAAACGCGTTACCTATTTGAACAGGTGGCGGACGATAAAAATTAAGACTACATACAAAAATAGTTGCAGAAAAAATGAATGAAATATATTTTGGAACAAAAAGACTTGAAAGAATAAACAATATTGATTTAATCATAGAATTAAGAATAGTCTAGAAGGAGCGTAGAATCATATTTGAATACATCGGACTGTGTCCAATAATTCCCCCACTTAGACACACTTTTGCCGCGCGCATACTTTAGGTCGCCGAGTAATATTGCCAGATCGCTAAGAATATAACCATAACACAAATGTAAGGTAAAGAAAAACAATTTGTTATTTTTTCTAAAATTTTATTGCGCACTCGGAAACATTGATTGACACAACAGAGTAGATAAGTAAAGGGTCATTTAATAAGAGTAATTGAATTAATGAAGTTTGAACTTAAAATATACAACAAATTTTATTTGACATAAAACGGATATTTTTATATCATGTTAAATAATATTTTATGTTTTAAAGATAATGTCAGCCAAATGTCCACCACGGCGTTGTTTAATCCAAGGTTCAATTTTCATTATTTCTCTTATTATATGAGCAAAGTAGGGTAAAAAAATTAACTACTCTGGCAACACTAACGAAATTTCCATTTTGTTTCTTCGACAATTTGACAGATGCAAAAATAATTCAATTTTTAAGTAATGCATTTGTGACAAACACATTCATTTGATCATTACACATGAAATGTGATGGCATCCTGTTTCTTTAAGATCCTAACAGTATTTCTAAACTTTAAAAAGACACAACACGGCATGGTTAAATTCGAATCAGGAGTTACGTACTGAGCGACGTCTACAAAGAAACTAATTGGTCAAAACGTAAAACTACTCATTTATGAGTAGTTGAGTCGCCTTCTGGTTGATGTTCGTATGCGGTTTCTGAACTATTCTTAATTCTATGGAATAAATATAATAAAAAAGAAAAAGAAAAAGAAAAAAAAAAAACGATTTAACCAAATATTCGAATTCCAACAATCCTTGAAAATGGCAATCAAGTTGCGATAAAGTGAAAATTTTCAGTTTTTTTTATTTCAAAGATTCTGGTTCTATTTTGCAGAAAGAACTGTAGTCTGCTGAGTTCATCTGCCTAGACACACACTTAATAAAATAAACACAAGAACCACTCACTACGCACTTGAACATGAAATACACTCTGTTTTAAGGCACTAATAAAACGTTTTTAGAAAATACATTAAACTCCTTTCATATATGTAAAGAAACGAAAAATATAATACCATAATAAAAACATAAAACATAATTAGCATTATTTAAACTTTGACAGATTTTATTGCCATGTTTATTTTTATTAAAGATTTTTCCTTATATTTTGAAATAAACACCTACTTATTAAAATAAGATGTCTACGTAAATAACAATCAACGACGTATATAAGGGCATAAGGGGCCGGGGTTTAGGGGGTACAAACCCTTTCTATAGTTTACGCTAGATTTTTATGAATTTTTAAAACCCCATAGACCTGATACGAATTTTTGACTATTACCTTAATAATATGAGATACTTAAAAAACAAAGATCGATGAGAACATTAGTTTACAAAGTTATCATTATCATTCCTCTTTTAGCACCCAGTGGTGCATAGGATACTTCATTTGTAAACCAAATGCAGCGTACTTCAATCATCTGTTACATTAAAATACGGTGATCAGTCTTACGCTCCAAGTGCCAGTCTCCAAATAATAAAATATTTACAATCAATATTTCACATGCTAGGAATGAATACAGGACCTCAAGAATAGTAGGTGAACACATCAACCACTAAATTACGAGGCGGACTTATCTCCGCTCGATTCTCTTAGACATGATTTTTACCCGAGAGCAGTCATCGAGTCGAAAACACTTGTCCTATTTCATACACATAACTGTTTCTTCGTACGCCTGGACGCCCTGGACACAGAGAGGTTCCTATCGAGCCTTTTTTACTATTTTTCTAGAACCCCCAGCGAGGAAGCTATAAATACGCCCGTGATAACAACTAACTTTTTTTTACTAGATTGAAATAAATTCTGACAGTAAAAACCAAACGTCGTTATGGTACCTACGCTAGTACAAATGAACCACTCAGTTACTATGGATACTGGATACACAAAGAGTGTGTTTGTTTTGTTGTCCCGTGTTACCAAGATTTTTTTTAAAGTTCCTAAATAGGCATTGAAGAGATTGCGGAAATTAAAAAAAATCTCTCGTCCATATTACCAAGATACAAAAATGCTTAAATAGCATTTTTGCTGGCCCCACCCCACGCAATTATACCATACTTAATCAGACTAAGTATCAGTACCTAAGTATTAATCTGTGTATATATTTTAATTTAGTTATATTTACACCTGAGGATGGGTAATACTGATTACCCGAAACTAGTCGTGTTATAATGTATTAAACTCGTGTGTGACAAATTTACAGTGTTTTTTTTTAAATAAATTCGAAATGTTTTTCCACAAAGTAAATGCTGAAACAATAAATAATAACTTAATTAGACTTTTACATTGTGAGAAATACACTTTTTCCGACGTTTTTTTTGTACAGAATGTTTCTTAGGGAGTTGAAAACTAACACAAGTTTTTAATTTTTTGTTGTTAAATTGTCGATTATGATACAAGCCTTGATATATTTCTCTTATTTTTTTTAAATGATGATGTTGTATTTTTTGTAATCTTCAAATGGACATTTTCACATCGGATTTAAAAAGTAAAATTTGCATAAATATGCAGGATTTTAAAACATTGAGGCGCGATGCAAAAGTCTACGCAAAAACCTATGCGACTTCGGATCGGTGATACTTCATAAAGAACTTTCACGAGAGGTAGTATCTTACATGGTCAAGTTAGTAGAGGAGATTGGTAAAATAAAACAAAGTAGGACTAAAAATGCCGCATACTCTTCTAGTGGAACGGAAGACCTGTCGATGATTGTCAACAGGCCGACTTTTTCTGAAGTGTTTTAAGTGGTTTTCTCTTCACTGGAGCACATGCTATAAAGATCCTGATTGGCCCACTATAGAATATCCCTCCTGATCCCAACACTTATTTCTTTTTTATAAGAAGAAGAAAAGTACTTATTAAAAAGTAGCTGTAGTACTCTCTTATGAGAGAGTGTGTGTATTATCCTTGGCTCTATCTGACCGAGATTCTCCAGGGTATGATTGGATACAACAGTTTAAAGACTAGAAGGAATGTGTATTTGACTACACATTTTAATCGATTGTTGCGCGTTATGGTCGATAATCCTGAGATAATGATGAACATTGGTTTGTATGTTCCTGAGACAGTGTCAGCATAGATTGTTTTATATTCCACTCACTCGTCTCATCTGCAAAGCATCAGTTAATTATTTGCATCCCTGCTCATGAGAAGGAATCATTTTTGTCATTTTTCGTATGTTGTCGTCTGTTTTTAAGGTCGATGAATGTCCCGACCGTTGATCGTCTTCAACCGACTCATTTCCGCTTTTAAATCGCTCATATGACTTATAGATGGCCTTTAGAATCTCCACATTTTTGCCATTCACTGATTTTAACATAATAATAATAATAATTTAATCATTTTAATTTCATAAGCTTCTCTGGCACTTTTTGCAACTTAAAACAAAATTTAGACACGGTAAACATGACCTCACTCACAAGTCACGTGTTCAAATTTGACACTGACTATCTCAACGGATCAGGCTATCGGGCCTATTACTTTAAATGGACGTAGCGTCAGCATTTGCTGATATAAAAATTCTTTCACCATATTTTTTGATCAGTCCTTGTACGAGCATTTAAAATTGTTTTGACATTTTCTTAATTTGGAAATGAATATAAATATTTGAAATTATTGATGAATATTCTCTTGGTGAAAGAAAATTTATTTATTTATCATATCACGTTTTACATAAAACTTTAAAAAAAAAATTGAATACCTCACTGGGCACAATCCGTGTCGAGGCATTCATTTACATGATTTTATATATTATACTTATAGTGTCTAAAAATATATATATGAAATACATATAAAATATTACATATTCACATTTAAATCCACACAGATAAATATACATATATAATCGTAAGAGAAAAAAAAAATAAAAAAGAGAAGAAAAAGAAAACAACATTATATTATTAGTACAACTCACACATTTAACTACTGTGAAATGAATGACTAGTGAGGAGCAAATTGTATTTATTTTAAATATAAGATTGGTAAAATATTATTTATTGACGGTAAAATCTAGTACATACTTGATCATAAAAAAATTGGAGATACAATCAAAATATTGTCTAATTAATATAAGCCTAGAAAGTATAAATACGAAATAAAGTGTAATCAAACGTCAAACATTATTCATAAGAAATAAATAAAGTAGAAAATTTCTATTGATTAGTAAAAAGCTACTAAGTATATAGTTAAAAATAATAAACTATTATTAAAAATTTCGTTGAACACTAAGTATAAGGAGATACTCGAATATAGATAATACTGCTATTTTCATTAATTTACCTTTCTACCTATTCTAGTAAATATTTATATTTGTTACAGATGTAATATTTCTTTTTTGATATATAAATACTGTTAACCATTGTATACTATTCTCGATGTTTTTGTTCTTATTTAATATTAGTTTTTTTTTGTTGTATTTTTTTCACGGGTTTTACTGTAATTATGTAAAAGGTTCATGAAACCGTAAATTAATAAATTAATAAATATATGTGTTATTATCAGTGTTAAGTGGATCTAATACATATAAAAATAAAAGTACTTATGGATGATAAATAAACGCAAACGTTATGTTTCAATCTGTCTGGTATGGACTGATATATATGTAAATATATATATATTTTTTAATATGTTTGCGGCAAGTGGAGATTAGTCGGTATTATGGTAAACTGTTTTTAAAAAATATATATTAATGCTTTGATCAGTTAGTTCACAATATCTTAAGAACTAATATAAACTATTAAAAAGATTTTAAATATATCAAGGCTTTCCATTAATTTCTTTTATTTCTTCGGTATTATTATTTTTTTTATTTGATTTAACCCCTGAATTATTTTATGAATAAAAATTGCTAAATGAAATTTGATTTGGTTAGTGCGTTTGCCTGCCATCAAATAAATATAAAAATATTGAAATAATAATACTGCAATTAAAATTAATCTACCCTATTTAATAAAATCGATCCATCTGGATTACCATCGGCATAATATAAAATGGGCCAATGGCACATTTTACACGTTTCGTCGAAATTCACACGGCACGGTAAAATTAGGGTAAATTGATATGTGTTATTTTATTTTGTATCTCTCTAAAAATTATTCAGCGGCTACTCAAAAGATAAAAAATGTGCAAAAATAAATTGAGTAGAAGTTAGTCGGCCTCATGGTGTACTGGTTATTGCATTTGACTGGCATTAATTAACTAAATATATTTTTAAGTTTATATTTGAAGCACTAACTTTGTGGTTATTCATTATAATAAAATAAATAAAACAACTTTGTTTTTAACCACTAATTAGTTACGTAAACCTTGACAAAGAAGCTTGTTTGCTTTGAAACCGGTCGGTGAAAAACTAAAAATAGTGGTTTAAAACAAAGTTGTTTTATTTATTTTGTTTAAATAATAAGAATACAATAATCCACCCTATGTTATTTTATCGTGCCTTGTAGATTTTTGCCATGGTGTGAAATGGGCCAATATCTGCTGAATGTTTAGATCATTGATCATTGATCACCTTTTATGTACTTTCTTTATAATTATGTACAGTGCGTTTGATAATGGCCTACATTTATGTGTTAGTGTCGAACCAAGTAAACATACAAATTTCGTTTGTGTTAGATCGCACATTAGAATATTTTAATTGAAAAATTTATATTTCGCACACATAAACAAAGGCTATCAAATATTTTAATGCACTAGTTACCATTTTATTTTATAAAAAAGTTTTTATTAAAATAAAACATTATTTTTAAAACACCACCATGTATATTTGTTGTAAAGTAATTCAGGATATAAAATAATTGGTTCTATGGTTACGATTTTACGAAATTATATCACACAATAAACACATGTTTATCATACTCATTATCAGGTTTACGTGTCGCTATAACGGGGCTCTGCTCTTTGTATTTTACCCAATCAGCGTAATGTTATTCAACGTTCACGTAGGTACGTACATGCTGTCTCTATTATTAGAGCTATTTCATGGGGGGACTTCAACAAAAGTTAAGTCTAACACCAAACCGACACTTAAAAAATAAAAAAATAACCTTGAATTACCGTAAAATGTATAATTTTTTTAGCGCTAACTACTAACCCATATTAAGTACTTACTTCGTGTCGGTTATTAATACTTGAAATATATGTCTATATAATATGACGGTTATAAAATTTATTTTGAAATCAGTTACAGACCTAGTCAAAAAGGTAGGTAACTGAGAAACTTAGTATTCCACAGATAAAATTATAAGAAATAAGTTGCAAAAAATGTAGTATATTTTTTTCTGTTACTAAATTCTTCTTCGAATCTTTCCTCTCGCGAGGTTGGACAAGGACTGAGTGCTTCAATGGAACCAGTCTCGCAAGTTCTTTAGCCAAAAGATGCGCCTTCTACCTGAACTGCGTCTTCCTTCAATCCTCCCTTGTAGAATGACTTGTAAAATGTTACATTTTTCGCGTCTCATCACAGGCCGAAATGCTCAAGTTTTCTTTTTTTTAAGGTCTTGAGTTCCTCTTTATCTTTTTTCATCCGTCGGAGAACGTCGTCGTTTCGGATTCTGTCCACCCAGGAAATTATAAATTTCCTCCTGTAGCATCACATTTCAAAGGCTTCTCTTCTTTTTTCAGTGGCTTAGGTGATTGTCCACGTTTCGACGCCGTAAAAAAGTCCCGAGAAGACGTAACATCGTACAATGCGCATTCGGAGGTCTGAATTAACGCATCTACTCCAAAGAAGGTCACGTTACTAAATAATTAAATAAATATACGTAATACGAACTTGAAAATGTTTTGTTTTCTAGGTAAATAATAGCACTATTTTTAAATATAATATTAATATTATTTTTAATCCCATTAAAAAAGCTGAACGTCTTTTATTTTTATAAAAAAAAAAAATGATATGATATGAATAAAATAAGTATTTCTATTAATAAGTTTCCATGCGCGAACTCTATCTACCCACTGCAAAACAGCTGTAATTTGAAAATTAATGTATTCATTATACTCGTATTCTGTACCTTAGAGAATAAAACACAGGAGTTCGCTTTTGGCCGTTTTGAAGTTGCAATGCAGAAATAAAATAAAAATGCAGAAAATATCGCAATAAGCTATTTTATTCTTCTTCTTCTTCTTATGGTTCCTCTCCCCGATGGAGGTTGGAAATCATCATTACGATTCTTACTTTATTGGCAGCTGCCCTGAACAAGGACTGAGTGCTGCAATGGAACCAGTCGCGCAAGTTCTTAAGCCAAGAGATGCGCCTTCTACCTGCACTGCGTCTTCCTTCAATCCTTCCCTGTAGAATGACTGAAAATTTTTATATTTTTCGCCTCTCATCACATGCCCAAAGTACTCAAGTTTTCTTTTCTTTATGGTCTTCATTACCTCTTTATCTTTTTCTATCCGTCGGAGAACATCATCGTTTCGGACTCTATCCACCCAGGAGATTGTTAATATCCTCCTGTAGCACCACATTTCAAAGGCTTCGATCTTTTTTGAAGTGTTTTGGGTGAGTGTCCACGTTTCGACGCCGTAAAAAAAGTACTGAGAAGACGTAACGTAGCTATTTTATACCTAAATAAAATACCAAAGTCTCCTTTCGCCATAAAAAACAATTTTTAAATTCAAATAAAAATATGAATTCCACTTTGTTTTAATGCCAAAAAAACATCAGTTATCCCAGATATGCTTTATTTATGTACTGTTATTATCAAACAAATCATTATTTTACATTGTAAGTTCTTTATAAATTGAAATGATCTAATTTGGTTAATAAGTTATGATATTTTGGAAATCGAACGATCATAAAGTCTTGTTTCCTGAACATTTCGTTTAATTAAATTCTCGCGGAGGATAAATCCTTTACGGTACAGATATATATACATATTTACACGGCTTTTCAGGGCCAGACCGCGAAACTTCAGAGGAACCTTCCTCATGTTAAGCTTAAAAAAAATTTTTTTATCATTCAGAAATTTTTCCAAAAAGTCTTAAAAAATAAATAAATATATAATCTCAAAATGCAGTAAATCCTTAATTTCTCGGAAAAGCAGTCTCTCCACTAACATCTACCCCTCTTCTACCCAGCCGCTTCCCTTGTACACGTCTGGTGCGTATCGCTTTGTTGGTCAAATACGTTTTTATCTAAATTTTATTTTGTAGGGGAGAGGTGGGTTTGCGGAAAGGATGCTGGTCCAAGAAAGTTAAGATTTACTCCATTTTGAGATTATATATATATTCATATTTTTTTAATTTTTAAAATTACTTTTGGGAATTTTTTATTAGCATTTTTTTAAAGCTTACTGCGAGGAATGTTCCTCTAAAGTATCGGGGTCTGGCCCTGAAAACCCGTGTTTATGTACATATTTTGTTTTTAAAGTACAAATTTCGACCAATTTTTCTTTTGACCAGTTTGTGTTTTATTTAGCTAAAAGATATTGCTTCTAACATTTAGCCCTCCAAAGTAAAAATATTATTAGTACGTGAGGTTTTAAGTAAAAAATAACCTTGAAAACTAAAAAAACATTTGAAAAATATTCATAAGAAAATGAATACAACGTCAATAAAAAAAAATTGCATGGAAAAATAAACAAATTCATAAATTTATACGGGGTTTAAAAAAAATAATACCTAAGTCTTTATAGCAAAGCGGTCTGATCATTATTTGTAGCCAACGTTTGAACAGGGTGAGGGGATCCTCTTTGCAGCGCATTATTGGAACTTTTTATAATAGAAAATTAATCAAATAACGTTTTGATATTTATCTAATATAATTTACACTTTACGTATTTGTTTATTTTGTACGCCTTATCTTATCTGGCAGCAAACCCGACATAGATGTATTATAATTTTGAATGTCTTACTATCATAATATCTATCCTACGTCCTACATACGTAATCATATTATATGTCCCCAGACTCTACCGATTTGGAATAATAATTACGAGAAGGCAGATGATTGCAACTTGCGATATACACATTATTATGTAATATTCAGATTTAGTATGGTTTTTAAATAATATTTCATGCTGTTCATAATTTTTCATTTGTAACATGAACACCGTTTTATATTTTTAAATTGCTTTTTTAATTCCGAATACTTTATTTTATGTTTTTTTCTAGTATAAAAGGCGATCAATGCCGTAGATGTAAACATAAATAAATACTAATTTGTATGGCAAAAGTCTCCGTTGTTTGAAAGTCTGATACTTTTTTATTCAAATGATCAAAAAACCAAACTTACGAAACGGGCTTCGGAGAGGTGTATATTTTATTTTTTAAAGGAGAGAAAATAAAATAAATAGTTAAAAGATTTTTAGATCTGAATGGTTTGTTTTATTGATAACGCAGACATTCGTATATAAAATTGTCGACGGAAATTTGAAAAGTTGTCATTGAAATTGTAAATCGTTGGACATAGTAGATTCAATTAAATATTTAGACATATATATAGATGGGAATTTAAGATGGAATAATCAAATCAAATGAAAAAACAAATTTACTTTTTTAAAACTATAAGAAATATAATTAGCTTAAAAGAACTTGTAAACATATATTACGCAATAAGTCAATAAGTTTTGAAATATGGAATAATTGGATGGGGATGTACAAATGACACATTGATCAAACAAATAATCATTGCAGAAAAAGCTTTAATAAAAATTATCTTATGAGTCCCAATCAGAACTAGCTCCCTCGGTATATTCGTAAATCTTAATGTAACACCTGTAAAACAACTTTATTTAAAAGCTCTGTTACTGTACGCACGCAATCATTATTCCCTACCTTCCGTAACTCATTTCACAAATACAAGAGTTACTAGATACTCCTCTCTGATGCTGGAAAAACAATTAAAAATTAATACAACTTTCGATCAAAGAGAATTGGCCTACTACTCGGTTAAATTGTACAATCTACTTCCATTGTCCATAAGGACAATAAGAAAGTACTCACAATATAAAACTGCTATTAAGAAATGAATAGTGGAGGTGGGTTGTGCACGGATCGATGAGTGGATCAAGCCAAATAGGTAAAAATGTGTGTCCTGATTATGAAATTTTGTCTACAAGTCTATATAAATTTATTATGTTTTTTTAAATTATTTTTAGTTTATGTTGCTTATTATGTATACGATGATAGATTAGATTAATTACGTTTTATTTTCTTATTATGTTAACTATGTTAAATAACTGATTTAAGGCATGTTTCATTATACTTATTGTAAAATTCAACATTATTTGGTATAAAAAATATATTAAAAATTGTAAAATTATAAATAAATAAAGTATCGGACTCGAAAGTATCTCTTTGGATATCAACATCTTTCATGTTACTGAAAGAAAAGGAGATGATGGCTTCCTTTTACTCTGATGGTAATTACTGAGTATTTTCATTTTTTATTTTTTTTTTACATTACAATTGTATTGTTATTTTTTTTCGTGCTATGTATCCTTTGAAATATATATTTTGTAATGTACAAAAACTTTGTGTAAGACAACAAACAGTGGAAAGAAGGAGGCTGAATATTCGTTTGCGGGACAGAAAAAGAAACGAATGGGTTAGAGAAAAACTAAACTAGGGTTACAGACGTAGCGTATAAAACCGTCTCACTAAAGTGGAACTGGGCTGGCCATACTATTAGAACCATAGTTAATAGACGGACCAAAAGTACCCCGGAGTGGCGACCGAGAACCGGCTATAGAAATCCAGGTAGGCCACGAGCAAGATGGTCTGGTGGCAGGTCATCAATGGTTCAGACTGGCGATGGACAGATAACACTGAACGGGTAAAGACTGATGATGGTGATGACGAATGCACATAAGTGCATTTTATAAATAAATTAAAATTTAAGAAAAAAAAACTGAATTTTTAGTTTTTCTTAACATATAAATGGTTAGTATAATATTTTACAACAGACACTGCACACACCAGATTTAGATGTACTTTCCACACAAAAATGTGTTCTCATTAGTGTGATTTCATCTAAATGCCAAAAATTCAAGGATTTAAAAAAATATATTTAATACTTCGCCCGCTTTAAGTAAATTAAAAAAAAAATTAAAGAACAACATAACAAGTTATTAGCAAAAACAATGTTTTAAATTTGATTGATGAATGTACTTTTCTATATCTGTTTATATAAATATGTGTGTGTATTTTTATTTTTTTTATTTCGGTATTAATTTACACTTGGTAACAATTAAATGGCATTTAAATATGTTAAATTATTGATGGAAGTTCATTGTAATTTATTATAGAAATAAAAGACGAGTGATACTCACGAAGGATGGGACACTAAAATTAAACAAAATACTTAAAATTATTAAAAAAGCATTATAATATCAACTCATTAGTTAACCCGAATTTTTTTTATAGTGATCCCTTAGATAAAAATAACTTTATTTAATTTACTTTCATATCACTTTGAATTATCTATCCATACCTCTGTTTTGTATAAATACATTGAACTCCTTAATAAAGATACCAGTCTCGAAGATGTCGCGAAAGCGATGAAACCGGTCACTGGATATTCTAAATTTGTGGATTAAAGTATCACTCGTCTTTTATTTCTATAATAAATTAAATGGCATACTTTTAAATTACTTTTATTGTATCTTTTAAAACATATCTTTATTAACTTTACTGTTTAACCTATGTTTAGAAGGTATAACTGCTACCTATTATTTTTTGTACACCTTATTATTTATTTTGTAAGCAAATCTGTATTATAAAAGCCCTCTGGATGTTTTATGTATATAAAAATTAAAATAAATCCAACGAAAATAGTTATTAAGATTTATTTCCTTTCTTTTTTGTTGTTGTTTAGAATTCAGAAGGATTTTGGATCGCCTAATATTCTATTTCGAAAAAATATCTAATTATGTAGATGCCCATGACATCCTCTCTCAAATTAACTGTAATTTACCTCACCGTAACTTGCGTACCAATGCTGTTATTGCTGTAGGAAATTTTAGAACCAACGTTGGATTTTTTTCACCTCTGGCAAGTATCTACAAAACCGTTAACAAAATCTCACTAAACAGTACTGTCGATGTGTTCCTTTTAAATAGTTTCTAAGACTGTAAATATTGTTTAGGAATCAATATATTATATATTGTCAGCCTCGTGGCGTAATGGTCAGCGCGTTTGATTCGCGACGCCGGGTTTGATTCGCGACATGATTGAAAGGAAATATTGATTTAAAAGGTTTTAAACTAAAAATATTTCATAGTCCTTGGACTGGTACCTGAAGCGTGAGACTGATAATCTTACCTTCGTGGAACAAAAATGATCGAGGTACGCTGCGATTGGTGTGCCAATGCTGTGATTGTCTTTTTTTATGTTCACCTTACAGCATTTAAACTTTCATTGTTTATAATAAAAAATATATCTTTTTAATTTTATATGGGAGTTTTTATTTAAGTAAGCAAATTTGCAGCCATGTTCAAATAGAGTTACAGATAAAGAAAATTTGTCAAAACAGTAAAATTCCTCGCCCGATAAAAGTTGAATACCCAAAATTATACCCAAAACATAAACATCACTTTATGTATTTTCACGAGAGAAATTTCACTGTATTATGTACATATATTTTTATTTCACTAGACACTGTACAAAACGAACGTCATGAACCTTCAGAATAAAATATAAAATTAGAAGCGATATATTATGTCGCTTGTTGGGTCTGTTTCACTTTCTTATCTGTGTGATCATCAACGAATATGATATGATAAAATAATTCAACATTCAACAGTGTTTCGAGACAGGCTGGACAGGCTGGGGAGTTATTCAGATCTGATTTTGTTGCAACGGCAATGGAAAACATCCACATTTCCTCAACTCTTCCATCTGTTTAAACACGGGCAGAATGGTGAATGTTACACAGTGTGTAAAGTGGCCACTAAAACCAGCCAATGACAGATCATAAGCCCTGTAAATGCCAAGACTTCCATATTCCCTTCTCAAAAATGTTTTCCATCTCTGTTGCAAAAAAATAAGATCTGATAAAATAATATTTAGCTGTTTTAATATATATGGAAAAGTAACCAATGTATGTCGTGCAGCTTTCTAAATCGTACCATGTTCTGAAAAAAAAAATCCTTAAACAATATTTCTAGTACGTTCGAATATTTGTAGATTATTACCGGATTTTACCCCAAGGGAATATCAACATTCAACCTTCCTTAAATGACACAAATTAACGGCAAAATGAGTTTTATTTGCTGATCCTAAAGCTAGCAGTTGTTATTTTTAAGATGTGCGTCGAAGGTCGGTTTGATGAATAGGTATTTGAATATAGGGTTTCTGTCACTCCTTCAAGGATGCCTCCCCTAATACTGTGCACAAAAGATAACCGCACGTCGCGTCGGACTGATTATGCCGAACTAAAATCGTCAAGTTTGAGGTCTCATATTTCCGTTTTCCGCACCCCAAAACTAAACTTTTTTTTAAAGAAAGAGTATTGGAAATAAATTTTCTTTGTTTTTGTTTTTTTCATAAATAATCATTATATTTGAATACCGTACGTCCGAAAACGGCGAAAAAAACTAGACGCTTTAAAGGGGTTTTGGATAATCCTAGCTCCTACAAAAGACTATTTACTAAAAAAAAGAGTAGGGATACGCCTATGGTGGATATTTATAATAGTGTGTTAAGAATAATCGCTCTCATAATCCAGGGAGAAAATGCGAGAATACGTTTGTTGTAGAAAAAACCGACCACGCATCCAATTACGTGATGCAATGAATTCATAGTGTGAATGTGATTTTTCTCTTTATTTAACTATATGGGCATTATCAATTATATAATCATTATCATCATTCCATGTCCGCTCCCTAGTTGGAACATTTGGTATCCACAAAGAGCCTCCATGCATCGCTATCGGCTGTTAACTCCTTTGCGTCCTTCCATGTCAGGTTCTCGTTCCGATGTTCTGACATAAACTGCCGACAAACAGTCAGCAGTGGACATCCAGAACGTCGAGAACCTGATGCTAAGCGTGGTTAAGGCTCTCAGGAGGCATCCGCAGTATATGGCCTAGCCAACCGTATCGCCTCCGCTTGACGACAGTTGTCACCGGAGTTTGCTGCGTCCGTTTTTTTACAAACGAAGAGAACAAGATACACAACCACAAAAAAACACTACAAATTATATTAGAGTAAAATTGTATTTATAATATTTAATAATCATGTAGGAAATTCTGCAATGTGGCACGATTTAGGTTACTTACCATGTGTTTTTTTATCACCCAATTAACACACCAATAGATAACACCTTAGTAATACAGATATAGTATATGATAAGTCCTTAGTGATATAAAATTATAAAATATAATTTA
This sequence comes from Micrasema longulum, assembly GCF_059751315.1. Taxonomy (NCBI): domain Eukaryota; kingdom Metazoa; phylum Arthropoda; class Insecta; order Trichoptera; family Brachycentridae; genus Micrasema; species Micrasema longulum. Next base: position 17,798 of record NW_028278205.1, read on the forward strand.
ATGTAGGGAAAGATATAATATATTGTTGTTAAATTGTAACATTGTTACACATTTCATTAATAATAATATTTATTATTCCTGAACTAGATAACAGGTGATGTGATAACCTGTGAATGCCTAGATTTCCATATTTCTCAAAAATATTTTCCCTCTCTGTTGAAATAAATTTCAATCCTGAGAGTATAACATGTTATATATTACGTGTCAACATAAATTGTGTCCGTTTTGTCCAAATGAAGAGAACAAGAGACACAAAAAAAACAACAAATTAGCACTGAGGTATAATATATTATGTCAATGTAAATTAGTCAATAATTCACATCGAGGTATATTACTAGAGTAAACAAAAGCATTCGAAATATGTTCCCTCAACCTGCGGCCAATTGGTCTATGTTTTATAGAACGGACTTTAGTCTGTTGCGAGTGATCGCCAGCTACTTTTCTCCTCGAAATTAGTAAAATGCCTATATGTACGCTAAGATACTGCACAAATCGATCTGAAAAGCGATGGTATAACCTTTCACCGGCAAGTAATGTTTAGAATAGCTATTTTAATGTCAAAAATTTATTTATACGTACTTTAATGTCATGTCTCAGTTAGTTGGGCGTAAAGCGAATTGACAAACAAAGGTGACGCGTATGCGGAAGGGAGCGACTTACTAAATATAACTTACAGTAGACCGATGTAAAAAGTCCGTGCTTTTTACTGTACTACTTGTTTTGCTTGTCAAAGTCGACGTGACGATATTTGTTATCTCCGCTGGTCAATCCCTGTCCTTTGAGGACGACTTTTTAGCTCGGATTTGTATGGAGTAATATCTCTATATATTATATCTCAATGATAATTCATAAAATCTTCACCGTACACTGCGCCAATATCGCGAGCAGCATTGGTAGCTTTATTTCCTCGATTGAAAGCGAACAGAAGATGTCAAAAATGCTCACTTTCGTCTACTTGACATTCCATTTTAAAGGCAAATAAAATAATACATTTAATGTAAAAGCAAACAGTCTACACAAATTTGAGTCTCAAGACGAGACCAAGTTTCGAAATTTTGAGACTTTTCGCGATTTCGAGTCAATTCGATACTACGTAACGATATAACAAAAAAGTGCACGTAGTAAACAAATCACATCATAGCATACATTTAATTATAATTAATACTAAACATGTCCAGTATAAATTTTATATTTGAAGCAATAACGTTGTGGTTTTACATTATAAAAAAATAAATAAAAACTACTCTGTTTTTAACCACTTATTTTTGAACACAATGCAACAGAGATGAAGAACATTTTAGAGAAGGGAATATAGAAGTCCAGGCATCCACAAGCCTTATGACCTGTCATTGGCTGGTGAAAAAAAAGTGGTTTAAAACAAAGTTGTTTTTATTTATTTTACTAAACGTATCAACAAACTATCCCTATATCACCAAACATAGATCAAAATAGCCTAGCTAAAATAACTAACAGAAAAATCTTCTTTGACCAACGAGTTAAGGGTGAAGTCGGATGGCCACCAGCAGCCATCATGCTCCGGACGCTAAGAGAGTATATCATTATTTTGTGCAGCTTCAGCAAAGGTACATTCGAGCTGTTCTGCTCGTTTGACCTGCGGTGCTATTCTGAACCGCTTTCACAGCCGTAAAAACACTTTTATCTCGCGTATTTTGTAAGTAAATACGCGAGATACAAGCTTTTTCTACGGCCGCGAGAGCGTTTGAAATATCACCTCTGGCCGGCGAGTGTGTTTTTCGCTTTGGATTCTTAGTGTTGCCTGCGCTATAATTAAATTGTAAAGTTCTACTTTCATTTTCTTTATTATATGATATTGTCATGGTTTTATTTTTTAATGAGTATGTAAATTACTTGCTAGCAACGTGTTGTCTACCCCTAGAGAGCGTGTAGAATCGTACTGCTGGTCTCAAAATTTCGATACTAGCGTCTCGAGTGCCGAGTCTCGAATGTAAGTCCTAAACACGATACATTATAAAGCAGAAAATTTTCTTTCGAATGACGTTATCTTCACCATTTTGTTTTCATTTTGGTGCTTATTAATAAATCAGGAAAAAACAGACGCAACTTATGTTACTACCTAATATGTTTTATTAATAAATAAAAAGAATACCATGTTTTAGGCACTTGAAACGTGACTATGAAATAATATATACGTCATTGAACACAAAGATCACAAAAGATATATTTTATTTCATTATCTTATTGTCTATTATAAATCAATATTTAAAAAATACGCATATTTGAATAGTTGGGTACGTTAGTCAAGTTTTTGTAAGAATCTATGAATTTATTCATCGAGTATTTATAATATACTAGCTGAACCCGGAAATGCTTTGCTATTGCTAGATTTGAGTACATGCTCCTTTATAGACTGAATGAACACAATCGAAAGTTCAATATCAAACTTTGTTTTTCTCACCAACCGGGGTGCACTATATTTAAAATGCGTTTTTTTTTAAATGTATCGAATGTCAGTTGATACTATTTTCAAAAATCCAGTAAAAATACATAAATAAGTAGAAATTATAAGGAATTTAAGGAAATCATCTGACTGGGATCCATAAAAAACAAATGTTGTTGTAGACATTCAAAAACAAACTTATTTACTCACTAAAAAATCACATCTTCCCAATTTTTTATTGTGTGCATTCTCGTCAACCTCTCTCAACCTAGTCTCTGCAACCCTGGTGATAGATAAAAAAGAACATTTACGCTCCTAAATTTTTTTCTACTTTATAAATTGAAGATTTTAATAGCTATAAATATGCTCGTGGCCAGGATCTATATTTCGCTTAAAACCGCACATAAATCAGTCCAGTAGATATTCATTCTGTCGAGGACACACATACGAATATTGCCTTTTGTATATAAAGATTAGTTTTATTGGGAATATAATTCACATCGTAAAACTTTTTCTGCATAAAATAGTATAATTACCAATATTTTTATTCTTCTCATTGAAATCATCTGATACATTAGGTTTCTAAGTGCATTTTTATTCCATTTTGGGGCCATTATGGAAGACAGTGTAGAGTGGGGTTCGAATCTCTGATCTGGAGTCCACAGCACTACCACTTATTACAAAGGAAATAAAACTTTGTACCCTAAAATGCTTCATTTTTACAATTTTACGTACATTCCCCCTTTCACCTACCCGCTAACGGGTTGCGTGACTTTAGATCTGTGTTCTTAGGCTAGGTCGGCTAGGAAAGGTTAAAAAATAAAACTCGAACTTCAAACATGGTAGGCGAATGCTCCAACCACTGAACTGCAAAGTGGATTACTGTATTTTGCGGACGATAAGACTTATCGGACCATAAGACGCACCTCAATTTTTGGTTGAAATTCCAAAGTAAAAAAGTACGTCTACGGTCCGAAAAATACGGTAATCTACACTCGATATCGTTTTTTAGGATTTTTACCTGAAAGTAGCCATCGAGTCGAAAATACACGTCCATGGTCCTGGTTCTATCTCACACACGGATTTTACTGATTTAGAATAGATTTAAATATTGTTTATGTATTTTTTTAAATAAAAAGTGTAACGGTTCGTACTTAAAAAAATAATTATCCAAAATATCTGTACCTTGAAAGACAATCCACGGGAGTCACAATAAATGAAATGTTCAAGAAACGAGATTTTTTGATATTGCGATTTTCAAAACCTTTTGAACCGAATGAGATAGGTTGAATGTAAAATAATGATTCTTTTGATAATAAGAGTACATTTAAAAAAAGGGTATCTGGGACAACATTAAAACATACACATTTTTCGTTAAAACAAATTGGACTTCAGATTTTTATTTTAACTATAAAAACCATTTATAAGACGAAAGTGGACTTCTCGTTTTATTCACGTAAAAATAGCTTATTGTGATAATTTATCAATTTTTAACTTCAAAATGGCAAAAAGTTGACTCCCGCATTTTACGCTCTGAGGTAAAGATATTATTTTATGTTCTACCACACTGTTAACAACTCTTTGTGCAAAAAAACCTTCTTAATAAGAAATTTAAACTGGGTACAAGTAGACACTCACAATAATATAGTTATGACATGCGAAGGAAACGTTAGTTCTGTGAAGTATTATTTGTTTACATACTTGTACAAGATATTAAAATTAAGAATGCACGACATTTTTGTGGAATGAAAAGGCCAGTACCGAATCGGTGTCGGTTGTAAAAATTAAATAACATTAAGATCTAAATTTGTTGCAATAGAGGGAAAACGTTTTTGAGAAGAGAATTTGAAAGTCTAGGCATTTACAAGACTTGTGACCTGTCATTGGCTGGTTTAACACTGTGTGACATTCACCATTCTGCCTATGTTTAAACATCCACATTTCCTTAACTCTTCCATCTGTTAACTTTTGTTACCATAATGGACATAGGCTATTAGATACAAGTAAATACAGTTTTTGCTACCATTCGTGTTTACAATATGGTCATGTGGATGAATGACCATATCCGACGAAGGCCCCCAATATAATTTGCCAAACTCACAGTGAAAGAAACAGTAAAAGCAGTAGAGTTAAATTTAATAAAAATATCGGTAAATAAAATTGTACATTTTAAAAGAGTAACTCGTTTGACAAAAAAAACATGGCTTTTTGTTTGAGAAAAACCGATAGAAAACCCACGGTCTTCAAAATGGTTTCTAGAGTTAAATTCAATAAAAATATTGATAAATAAAAAAATATTTTTATTAAACTTTTTGTGCATAATGTTATTTATACATTAGCGGGCTTATTGCCAAATGGCAATTTCTTTCAACCAACCAATAAAATAATAGTTTTTCATTATAATTCAAGTTACAGACATACATATAAAGAATAAAAAGCTAAAGATACACAAAAATAGAAATAAACTTATTCGTTTTAAAATTACCCTGAATCAAAACTATTAATCAATGGGAAAAGGAAAAAACAGGAAAGAGGAAAGGAGAAGAGATTAAGGAAGATTGTAGATTTTAAAAGAGTAACTCGTTTATTGACAAAAAAACATGGCTTTTTGTTTGAGAGAAACCGATAGAAAGACCCACGGTCTTCAAAACGGTTTCGGTTATGTGGAGGAATGTACTTTCACTCTTGACTTTTGTCATTCAGCCAGATGAATCTCATCAACATCAAGAAAGGTTTCAGCTCTTTTAATTCACAAAAGTCAGTAAAGAGGAAGCGACGTCTGTATGCGAGATGTGGCGTTCTATCCTTTCTGTTTATCCACACGGGGAAATGGCGTGGTGATTCGTTGGTTTTAGATAAACAAATCATTGATTTATTTTATATAGATTTTTAATTATTTTTTTTATTTACACGGGCACAGCCTAAAAAGCTTTAATAAATACGAGTATAATTTTGAATGAAAAAATGAAATAAAATAAATCAATAAATATCAAAAACATTTTTGACTTTGTAGTATGACACTTTACATTTATTTGTTTATAAGTTTGGATAAACCACATTAATTTTTAGTTATACGTCTAACGGTTTTGAAGTTACTACTTCATCAAAATTAAAAATAATTAGAGCTGTAACCAAAAATTTCCCAAAACATCAAATGAGTTAACTTCGATTCCTCTTCTAAAATTATTTTCGCTATGATTAATAGCATCTTTTTATCTCTTTTTTTAATTCTTCGGTTCTTTTCTGACTATATTTTAGTATCAATATAAATAGTAACGCTAGTGATTTAAAGTTAGTATAAATCCTGAAGATGATGAAGTAATCTCAAAACCGGTCGACGCATAAGTAAAATTAATGTAATTTATACAAATTATAATTATTAAGTGAAAAATGATTAAAATTATGGTAAAACAAATATTTAGTATTCAATAACAAAACGAACACAACTAAATCAAAACTAAAAAAAAAAACAGAAAAAAGTAAATAAATAATGTGTGAAAAGCACTGAAAAAGTGGTTCTCAGCCTTGTTTGTGTCTTAGAGAAAGCAGTTGGTATTTTCATTTGAAATCAAGACTTTACCTTTAAAAAGGTTTGTCTTCTCGATTTGTTAGAATAAAAAATATTTTATATGAACTTGAAAACCAGTTAAATAATGGTTGCGTTTACATTTAAATTGACAAAATGTGTTTTATGAAAAAATGATGAACCCATTTCAACCCATTTTGAAAATGCAAACAGATCCGTGAAAATTTCAGCTGGATAAGGAAGTTCAGCGGTTTGATTTTTATTTATTTTTTATTTGTTGATAAACTATCAAACAAAGCCAAATTTTCATGTTATCTTTTCATAGTATCGTCGCTATGATTTTTTTAATCTTTGTAATTTTTAAATTACTCCGCCCGTGACGTCACTAGTCATAGTCGGTGAGTTATCTTGAGTGGTAAGGTGGCTTCCCGGAAACCGGAAATATCCCACAACACTCTATCATTAGTTGATTCGGAAGAACTTGAGACAGTAGTTTTTTTTCATACATTTTTGAAAAACTTCGCCGTCAGTCAAATGCTCTAATTTTTATCGCGTGTAAATAAACATTTATTACATCTAAAGAGAATGTTCAGCTCTACTGGAAATCGGATATAACAAATGTATTTTTACGCTCGGTAAAAATTAGAGCATTAAATTGTAAGGTGTAGTTTCTTGAAAATGTATGAAAAAAATAATAATAAAAAAGGTTTCGACCTCGTGGTATGATGGTCAGCGCGTTTGCCTACCATGCGAGAGGTCTCGGGTTCGATTCCCGGCATGGTTAATATGAAATTTTTATTTGAAAATGTGTTTTCTTACCAGAATATTTCATAGTCTCTGGACTGCTACCTGAAGCGTATAACACTGATCATCTTACATTCATGTAACAAAAATGATTAAGATACGCTGCGATTGATGTACCAATGCAGTGCCACGTGCACCATTAGGTGCGGAAAGAGAATGGTGATGATGAATATAAACGAACTACTTTGCACATAGCGTCACTATTTCTTTCGAATCAACTAAGGATAAGAAAGTTGTGATAGATTTTCGGTTTACGGTAAGTTAACAAATGAATCAGTAGATCTCAATGCCTCATATAGTTAGGATACGTTATTATTTTTTTGTGATATGTATCTTATATATATATATATAAATAAATAAATAAATAAATAAATGAAGGGGAGATCGAGGGACCTAGAGGTGTCGGAAGAAAACAGCTTTCCTGGCTTCGAAACATCCTCGCATGGACTAGGATTAGAACTGTGGAGGAGCTGTTTCGCACTGTTCAGGATAGAGAAGCTTTCTCCCAAGTGGTCGTCAACGTCGGGGGGACCCGACATGACACGCGAAGAAGAAGAATACATTGCAATCGACTGTAGTTTCGGCCGTGGTTAGTTTTGGTTTCGGCCGTAAATTGTCTGACACCGAAAATCTTTTTCAGGCTGAATTCGAGAGCGAAACTTTGGTCGGTCGCTATACTTAATGCTAATGTTTGATAACTTTGTAAATTTTATTTATAATGCTCTATTGAAAAATATTGTTTTTTTTCAATACAGTTGTGACGGGGGCATTAAGAGAGACTAGGGTAGAGAAATCGTGTATATTTTATAATTACTTCAGTCACATGGCAAAAAAAAAATGTATATAAAAAGTTCATTCGTTAAAATGGCGTGGCTGACGTCCCCTATGACTCTATAAAAGCTGAGTTTGGAGGTGGGTTTTCTCCCTTAAAAAAATACTTAATGCTTTAATATAAATACATCATTATCAATTTCGCAGTTTTGTACTTCTTCTAAATGTCTTCATCCAACCCTGGTAAACTAGTAAAAGGATCGGTCGTTTTGCGGTAGATAAGAATACCGCTATTGTAATAATGTAGGTATTTCATAGACGTATGTACATTCAACATACGAGTACTGCATTGACTTCATTCATTTATATGTTAAATTGTGCATACTAAAGAATAAAACTTCCATATTTTAAAAATAACGGAGCCACAAAACGCATTTTTTTAAAAGATATATTTGCGTTCTTACGATTATCCCAAATATTTTAATTTTGAGGTCATTTACAACGGTCATATATAACGAGTCGAGAGTAAATAATTTACTTTTAGAAAATGGTTATCAAGTTCAGGTAGGAGTGGGGTTCGAACCAAGGACCTCTGATCCGTGAGTAGACCACAACCCGTTTCAATATTGTCTAGATATAGAAAATTATTATTTTATGTTTTTATTCCAATAAGGTATTATTCTAATTTTTATGATTCTTTGTGGATAAACAGTTGAGGCTCCGATTACACGCATGCTTCTAGTATGTGGATAGACACGGTCAATAAAAAATATAATAAAAAGAAATTGGACTATTTAACGTCAAATTGTCTGGCCAGGTTTTGTAAGAGTTACGAACGATCTCTTTGGTGTTTATTCTTAGAGACTTCATGCCGCTCAACCTTTGAATCAAGGAACTTGGAAAGACCTATAAGGTCAAGAAGTCTCACTCTGCAAGACTTGCCAACTGACAGGTTCTATCAAAGAAACTGAAACTTTTTCTCACTCCCGCGGAGTGTTACCGGATGGACCTTGGTTTTAATTACAAAGTTCTGCCTGCCATGGATTGAATTGAGGTTCTTCACTGATGCAGTTTCTTAAATGGCAAAATAGGTTTAGCATTTGCACCCTACGACGACGTGAGAGAAATAGCTGCCAGAAAGATTAAACTAGATCATTTCTGTTCTCTATTTCAAGCGAGACTATGTGCGATTCAAGAATTTTTCCTTTATTTTTTTTTTAAAACCGCCTTATAGACGGAAGCATAAATATAACGATTTTGACAGATTGCAAATTTGTAGTAATGCGATTGCGGATCGAAATTCGGTCAACCCTATTGTCATGAATATACGAACTTTACCATAAAAAACTATTACAAAATGCGTACATTATTTATTAATGTCATTTTATCCTTCAATTTTATTTTATTTATTCTATTATAAAGATACATATTACAAATATATATAACGTATCCCTAACTCTATGAGGTCAAGAGCCCTGTGTGGAGTTGGGATACAACAAAATAGAAAGTGGAAGCATGTATATTACAGACAACATTATTACATAAATATAAATTTCAATAAAAATCTGGACAACTGGATATATATCTCAACTAAGCAACTCTCAATTTCATGTGAAATAATTCAGTCAGATGAATCTCTTCACAACAATAAAGGTTTCAGCTCTTTAACTTCACTAAAATCAACAAATGGAAGAATTGAAGAAATATGGATGTTCAAACATAGGCAAAATGGTGAATGTTACACAGTGTGTAAAGTGGCCACTTAAACCAGCCAATGACAGGTCATAAGCCCTGTAAATGCCTTGACTTTCATATTCCCTTATTTAAGGTATTCTCCATCCCTGTTGTAATTTGTTAATCGTAATGACTCCCGAGGGAGTGAAATCCAGTCTTTTGTCTGCAAACATTTGGACAAACTCAAATATTGTAATATCTACTGGGGTTTTAACAAAAACAAAAATACTTTTTATAGAAATTCTACATCCTAACTCATGTACTGGAAATCAACAATATAGATCCAAGCTTTCCCAATTTTTCACAAAAACGGTATGGCAACATATTGTGCGATAGGCATGTACGAAAGAGTTTATTTGTGTTGGGAATATAATACAAGTTTACTTCTGCGTGGAATATTTTTTTGTTATATTATACAGGGTGTTCTTTAAACCCTGTCACATCCGAAACCTCGATGATCAGTATGGGCAAGAATACATATTAGCATATTTAAAACCATTTTTAAAACGCAGAAATTAAAAAAAACAAATGGTTGCTTTCTTCTGCAGGGGAGAAGCGAGGGGGGCGTGGCCATGTGGTTGACGGTGTATCAGACTCCCCCTCCCCTCTCCTCGCTTCTCCCTTGCAGAAGTAAGCAACCATTTGTTTTTTTTAATATTTTCTAAAAATTTATTTTGATGTTCCTATATGTCTTCTTGCCCATACTGACCATCGTGGTTTCGGATGTGACAGGGTTTAAAGAACACCCTGTATAACATGTCCACATATACCTATGGACAGGTATGTTTTTTCTGAAATATTGTATTTGTTTATTTATTTATTTTAACATTTTATATAAATATATAGTTTACATACATTTGCAAAAGGGAGGGCATATTGGCTTACGAAAATTTCTTCCTACCTACTCAAACCGTTTAATTTGCAACAAGGAGGATCAGTGATTTTATTATTTGTTAATAGACTATTAAACTAAGCAAAAAAAAATTTTTCAATTTTTATATATCGTACTAGAAGCGTTACGATTTTTCAAAGTTTTGTATTTCTGAAATATCTCCGCGTGTGATGTCAGAGGTTCTCTTCCGCTTATTCTCGATAAGTTCTGCCCATTGGCCTATTCACGGCACACAAACTGGAAATCTTCCATAACTCTCTCACCATTGGTTAATTCATATGAAACAGTGACGTCGTTTAAAGTAGTTCGTTTTTATCAAAATGTTTAGTTCTTAATTTCCCGTGGGACTGAAGTTCCTCATTGACATGTTCTGACAATTTCTTCCTACCTACTCAAACCGTTCAATTTGTAGGTATATTATAATATTTTCCGTGTAAAATAAAACGCTGATACATATATTACAAATTAATTTAATTGTGTAATCATATTTTCATATTGTTATACAATTAAATGATAATCCAATCCAACTCGAACCGAAGCAAATTCGCACATTGATCGTTTAGCTAAAATATTATTTTACCAATCGATAGACCTCATATATGTGCAATGTCATACATATGAAACTAGGGATAAAAAAAAAAGATTACCAAAGAGGAGAAAAACAGAGTTTCAAAACTCATTGTGCAAGGGATTGAAGCTGTACAATGAGTTACCTGAAGAAATAAAAGGAATAGAAAGCATTGAAATATTTCAAATCAATTTGAAAAAAACATGTTCTTAAGAAATTTTCATAAAAATTTAAATGTTACTAAAAGCATATATTAGTTCTTAAGATGTTAATAAATAAATAGAAGAATCCATTTTCGTCAAAGAACATATTTTGTTTTTTTTTTGTAAATATTTCGCTTCGTGAAAACGGTCCGCAATCATTGTATTCGGCAAAAACGGGTCCATTAGCAAAAATATAGTTTTACAGGAGAGCAGATTTAAGAATAAAAACTAAATTTGTGGAATACTCCGTTAATTTTTTTGATAGGTATTCCATTCATCTAAATTATATTTTTAATCGTTTGTTAGGTTTAATTTACTAATTGGTGAATTATGTTATAGAGATCTAATTTTTTTATATTTATAAGAGATTCAGTGAATCCTATGTAAAAAATAATATACTATTACTAATATATTCAATCACAGTAAAGAAACTAACAAAAACGTCTATATTCTCTAGATTTGAATAAATTTTAAAATCTCCTTCCTAGCTTAACTAGTTGTTTTGCTAGGGGTCACACCTTTTTTTTTTCGTACAATTTATCAAAAAAGGAGCCACAGTTTGTTAGTTATAAATAATTTATTTTCCTGACCTCATTCAGGAAAAAAAATGGTTTAATATCTCGAAAGTTGAAAAAAATGCAAAAAGCCAGTTTATGGCGTGCACCCTTTAATTGATATGTACTTTAAAGCATATTTTTATACTTACATTGGAAAATCCAATAAGAATTCCAAGAAAATTAATCCTTCTTGCGCACTTTAAAACACAAAACACGCTTAGAAATATCACAATTCGCCGCAAAATAGAAAGCACTAAAGAATCACTTCGGCGAGTCCATTTTCCAATTGACTATTTTTACAAATTGCTTGAACGTATTATTTACCGTTTAATTTAATTTTGTAGACTTGGTTACACTTTGAATTAGTATTATTGACATTGCTGGAATCGCAAAGGACATGGAGAGGGTGTGACATAAGAACATTTGGTTAGTCAGCATCCCGGTATAAAAATCCATAAGGAGAATGCGGGGCGGAGGGCGCATGCGTAAAGAAATCCCCTCCCCAAAGGAAAGAAATTCTACCCCATAAACCAAATTCTCATGAATACATTGCATTAGGTTGAATAAGATTTACTTTAAAAAAAAAAATATTTACAGATTTCTGTAATCGGCGTGATTATTTTATGAATGTTATACTTATTGTTTTGTGTCGAGGCGGTTAAAGAATACAGTCCTGAACAATTGTTTTCGACTAGATAGCTGGTCTCAGTTAAAAATTCTAAAATCATGTGAAGAAAAGTCTCTTTCATGGTGTGTTAATTGTAGCGTTCGCTTACCATGCTTGTTGAGGTCCTAGGATCGATTCCTTTAGTCAAATATTTCATTTTTCAATAACTATTTTTAATTGGCTGGTTTATCTTTACACTTTGCGCACATTGTTTAACATTTACCTTCTTATTTAAACATCCACATTACCTGATTCGTCCGTCTGTTGACATTTAAGGAGTAAACGAACTGAAACCTTTATTGATGTGCGGAATGTACATATTATTTTTTATTTTACAAAAGGAATCGCCTGAAATCACTTTATTATATTTTTTCTACTTAGCCCATTGGTTTAATCGAATATAAATACTGATTCATTAAATTTATTTTATTTTATCATACTTTTATTTGTTTATTTTAAGACAATTTATTTTATTTTATCATACTTTTATTTGTTTATTTTAAGACCATCATATAGTTATTTATACATAATTCAAAATTAATTGTAATGAAATATTGTGTGAACCGATTACAGTATTTTTCATAATAATTATCATAAGCCCAAAAATATCAGATAGAAAATAAATTAAATGACTTAACAATATAATTTTTATATATTCATTTTTAAAGAATGTGTGTTAAAAAACCATTAAACCATTTATGAAATGATCCGATCACGTAGTATATAATTGATCTGGTAATGTCAAATTATAAGTCATGTAAATGACAGACTTGTACGGGGACCACGTAATGAGAAGAGCGATGGAATGGAAGGCTGGAAAAGAGGAATCAAAATTAGTGGTTGCCTAATCAACTACCTCAGATTTGCTGATGATACCACATTACTTGCTAAAGACGAGCTGGAAATGGCAGATAAATTGGCTCGGGTAGCAGAAGAAAGTCGCAAATTTGGGTACAAAATAAATAGAACTAAAACGAAGCTCATGATCGTTGACCGAGCTATTTTTTTTTTTATTTAGGCTCATCCATCTCTGCGGGCAGTATATGCACATCAGAAATTAAAAGATACATCCTAATCGCAAAAAAAGCCATGACTCGACTCACTAAAATTTGGCAAGATCCCAAAGGAAACTAAAATGTTCATAGTGCGTACTCTCGTGTTCCTAATATTCTTAAATGGCGCAGAAACGTGGACAAATAAAACACGTGAGCAGGAGAGAATAGATGCCTTCGAGATGTGATGTTGGCATCGAACGCTGGGAATACCATGGACAGCCAGAAGAACATATATCTCCATACTGGAGGAACTCAATGTAAAAGTTCCCCTATCGGCCATATGCTGCCGATATATTCTGCAGCTCTTCGGACACATAAGAAGCAGGGGCAGAGCTGCAGCTCGATGGATCGATCAGGCGAAAACAACGCCACGGGCGAACCTATATGGAGCTGTGAAGAGGGTGAAGAGCCGTGAAGGGTGGAGACCCTTTGTCAATGGAATGGCTGGAGTGAGTACCAATGATCACGATCCTCAGAACTGAGGAACGACAGAGAAGAAGAAGAAATGACAGACTTCAATATAACCATTTCAAATAGTTGTTTCAATTTTTGTCTACCAACATTAAGATATATGTTTTTACTTTCATTCATATGGTTATCAAGTTAGTTCTAAAGTATCGTATTATCAGCGCCATGATTTTTTGAAAGTTTTGTAATACAGAAGTTTCTCCGCGTGTGACTTCACAAGTTCTCTTCAATGAGTTCTGCTGATTGGTGAATTGACTTCCCGTAGCCCTGAAATCTATCGCAACGATAAGAAACTTTAGCCCTACGGGATACAAAAAATGTTTTCTTGCACGCGGTAAAAATTAGAGCATTAAATTAAAGAAAATATACGGAAAAATAGTAAAAAATATTTTAATAAACACGCACTACTTTAAACGACGTCACTAGTTCATATAAACCAACCAATGATATGAGAGCTGTGAAGGATATCCGGTTAGCTTACCGGAAATGAACCAATCGTAAGAACTGACAGAGAAGAACCTCTGACGTGACACGTGGAGTTATTTCAGAAATACAATACTTCAAAAAATCATTGCGATGATAATACGATATATATATATATTTATAATTAGCTTAGTTTAATAGTCAATTAACAAATAAATAAAAAATAAAAAAGACGCTGAACTTCCTCATTGGTTGATTCCGAAGAACTACTGACGTCGCGTCGGCGTCGTTCAAAGTAGATATTTTTTATTAAAATCATATTTATTTTTTTTTGTACATTTTCAAGAAACTTCGCTTTGCAATTTAATGCTTTGATTTTTCCCTCGCGTAAGAAAACATTTTTGTATCTAATTTCCCGTAGCACGGAACTTCTTCACTATAAGAAAGATTTAAACATTGAATGAAAACGAGTGACGTCACGATTCAAGATGGCGGGGCGTCATGGCAACCCCGTCAAGGTCGAATAGCCGGGTACGGAAAAAGCTTTGAAAATAGTCTTTCCACCATTTTATAATACATCATAATTTATTATTGGATTGGATTGCCACTAAATAATTCCTAGTGTTTCCGACTACCCGTCAATAAATTGTTCACATTTCACCCAAGTTGTATTAAAATGGTAATTTTCTCCAAAGAAATTATTCACGAAAGGAGTGGAAGAAAAATGGTATATTTATTTATTCATTTATACATCAACGGTTCAAAGAACCTTTTACAACAAAAAAAATAATTTACAGAAATAATCACAGCAGTGCACAATAATCATGTAGTACATAGTATGAAATAATAGAATAACAGAAACCTATCACAACACTCTCATCATTGGTTGATTCGGAAGAACTAGTGATGTCGTTTAAAGCAATTCGTTTTCATTCAAAGCCATTTTTCTTTTTTTTTTTCTTACATTTTCAGAAACTTCGCCCTAAAATTGAACGCTCTAATTTTTACCGCGCGTAAAAATACATGTTTTATATCTGATTTCCCGTAGGGCTGAACTTCCTCATTCAAATATCTACCCTTGTTTCTGATCCCAATCACAAAATGGTTTTATTTATTTCAAAAATGTTGTCAGTTAATTCTTTAAAAATTAAAAAAAACAAACTGTATTGTTTGTTATAATGATGGATACAGTAGAATTCCTATTATCCGAATCAATTGAGACTGGACCCCTTTCGGATAGTTGGATTTTTTCCAAAGAAGGGGTCTATTAGAATCAATTACTGTATGTATGTATGTATGTTGAAAATTGGAAAAAAAACTATTTTAAAGTAAATGAGCTTTCAATTATTATTATTATTCTTTTTTTAATATTTTTTTGTTTGTTTATTTTTCCATACACATATTATTTACGTAGAAATATAATTACAAAAATACACTTTGGAAAAATACATCTTAAAATAAATTGAAAAAAAAATGCCTACAAAGACTACAGCGTCTAAGCGTGGGCTATTCCTAAGTTCATTCAAAAGTTCATAGCACATATATATGGTATGACATGACCACGAAAAGAAAAGAAAAGAAAAGAAAAGAAAAGAAAAGAAAAGAAAAGAAAAGAAAAGAAAAGAAAAGAAAAGAAAAGAAAAGAAAAGAAAAGAAAAGAAAAGAAAAGAAAAGAAAAGAAAAGAAAAGACAAGAAAAGAAAAGAAAAGAAAAATAAAAGAAAAACCAAATTAACATATGCTGAAATTACGAAAATATTATTTATTTCCAGTATGCATTTATTTTTAATTAAATGAAAAGGCAAGTGATGTACATTAGTTCAGTATGTACGTACTGTACTGTAAATGAAAATCATTGCTTGCTGAACATTTCAGTCAAAGTAAGCTGTTTAACTGTGATCATCCGTTCTCGGGCAGCCAAGTCGCACATCTCATCAATCAAAACGAACAGTTGTTAAGTAAAGGAGGACAATTCGCGGAGGAAAGGACAATAGCGCGCGTAGACAGAATCAATGTTTTGCGAATCGCAGTACGTTTCCATCTAAAAAAAATTTTCTAAAATTCTGAAAGCATTAAATATGCACAACACTCTTTCCTCTATCGTTCTTGCTCTAACTATAATGTATAACTTTTTTTTCATCTATTGATATATTTTACACGCCTCTTAATTTATTTTAAAATAAATTAAGACTCATTATTACTGGCTCCGATACGATCCCACTTACTATTTAATAATGCTCACACTTACACACACCTGAACACTTACTCCTACCTAATACACATAAACCCACATCTACACTTACGCTCATACAAATACACATAAACACACCCTTTTGTTGTAACGCAATTTAATAATATGTATGATTCTTATTTAGAAACTTTGCTGGTCTGTCTTTAAAGTGTATTTTTTTTAATGTTACTATATCATTTCGACTGTTTGTTTCTTTATAATAAATAAATAAATAAAGCGTTTCGGGTAATCAGTGATTCGGATGGTCTGAGTTCGGATAATTGGGGTTCTACTGTACTTTGTAATCGTGATAACTGATGTATATAATACCAATGTAACTAAACGTTTAACTTGACTCTGGCAAAAACATCTAGCTTTAGTGGATGATTGCCGTTTAAACAATAAAAAATAATGTATCCAAAAAACTTGATTTCTTTTTTGAAGCCATTTGTCGTTGATTTTGTTTGTTTGTAAACAATTTGATTGGAAAAAATCTATTGCAAATTGAAATAAGGTGGCCACTGTGGTGTAATAGACGCTTACCCTACGCACAAATAAAATAGTAACAATTACATTAAATTAACCTATCAGTGATAACGATGAAGGAAAAGAAATCGCATTTCATGTTTTTTTATTATTTTTTAGCCAATCAACAGACTTAAGTAAGCCCTAATAGATTGGCATTAATTAGTATTACTTAATTTAAACATTCTTTAAATCTACTTAAATTAACAAAGTGTATAATTAACAAAATGTATGTATATAGCATAATCTAGGCGGAAATGGCAAGTGTGACATCGCGAGTCAGGAGAGACACACTGCTTGCTTCTTAAATGCCTGCCCTTGCTGTAGGAACACATCGACAGTACCGTTTAGTGAGATTTCGTTCACCGTTCTGAGGATCCTTGGCAGAGGGGAAAAGAATCCGATGTTAGTTTTATAATTTCCAACAGCAAAGACAGGATTGGTACGCAAGTTACGGTGAGGTACATTAAGGTTTATCTGAGCAAGGATATCATGGGCATCTGTACAGTTAGACATTAATTTGTGCAAGAATATCAAACCAGCCAAAATCCTTCTGAATTCTAAATTAAAAATAAGAAAGTACTCTAGACGAACATAATAGTTGATTATGAAAGTATTAGATCCTATTCTAAATATTAATGATTTTTAAAATTTCCGTTGCACCGATTCAATCCGCGTTATATGAATATTATAATTAGGAGACCATATTATATAATTAAATTCAAGCAAACTACGAACAAATGATTTATACAATGTAATTGCAATTTTCGGGCTTTTGAATGGCTTAGATATTCGCAAAATAAATCCACAGATTTTGGACGCTTTCTTTGAAATGTGGTCAATGTGATGGTTTATTTGAGTTTGTTATCAAAAAGTATCCCAAGATCTCGAATGTTATTATGTATCCAGTATATATAATAACAATAATAATATTTGACTGATTTATATAGCGCCATTTTTTGTGAAAAATCACTAAAAGGGCGCTTTACAATTGCATACTTAAACTTACATTCTAACTGAACTTAGAGACATATTATATTTTCTGATTTAAAATTGAGGGTATGATAAATAATCTAAAGAAGTGAGATTTTAGTTGGGATCTAAACTGACTGGGACTGTCGATGACTCGTAAGTTTGAAGGCAATTGGTTCCAGGCAGAGGGGCCGGCAACGGCAAAAGCGCAATCTCCAAATATAGTGTTTGGGGGGCGCCGGATTTTAACAAGTTTTCCTCTCCCTGAATCAAATGCTGACCTAAGAGTAGATTTTCTTTGACATGTATTTTCCCTAATACAAAGGTCCAATAGGTATCTTGGAGCCTTTTCATAAAGGGATTTGAATACTGTTCAGCAAAACTTGTATTTTATTCTCTCTGGGCTTTTCAACCAGTGCAAATCTTGAAGATGTTGTAAGATGTGAGAATATTTTTTCACTCCCGTAATAAGCCTTGCTGCTGCATTGAAGTTGATATTTTGAGAGATCTGCGTATATTCCATTACAGTAATCTAGACGCGAAACGACATAAGCATTTACAAGAGCTTTAGTTGCGTCTGTAGGAATATTTCTCCACACGGAATATAGTCAAAAAGTGTTGGCATTCTTAAAATTCAATTATCAATATGTAAGCATAAAATAAATAAATTTTCAGGAATATTTTACAGATTTGTAGTCATTAACATGTTAATACATAGACATGCACTGAGCCCTCAAAAATGATTACTCTTAACTCATGCCTAAACGCTCAGTCATGTCCAATGCGTATTTAGTCGCTAGGCGTAACGTTTAGAATCGAAACAAAAATGCCTACTTGTGTCATGAGAACGTGTAAAAGCTTTCGGATAAACATTGTAAAAATAATTGTGTCACTTTTCATTGGTAAATATTTGTTTATGAGTGATTAACAAACCTTAAAACAATTAGTATTTAAATGTGAATATTATTTTTGTGAACGTCAAACTACGCCTAGCGGCGCAATTGCGAATCTTTTTTTACTCATTGGGGGGGGGTACATGATAGGAATATATTTTTAAAATATAATAAATATGCGTTAATCATAGAATTAAGAATAGTCCAGAAACCGCATACGCACATCAAACAATAGGCGACTCAACTACTCATAAATGAGTAGGTTTACGTTTACCATTAGATTCTTTGTAGACGTCGCTCAGTACGCAACTCCTGATTTGAATTCAACTATGCCGTGTTGTGTCCTTTTAAAGAGTAGAAATACTGCTAGGATCTTAAAGAAACAGGATGCAATCACATTTTATGTGTAATTAGCATATGAATGTGTATGTAACAAATGCATTACTTAAAAATTGAATTATTTTTCCATCTGTCAGATTGTCGAAGAAACAAAATGAACATTTCGTTAGTGTTGCCAGGGTAGTAATTTTTTTCCCCACTTTGCTCATCTAATGAGAGAACTAATGAAATTTGGATTTTGGATTAAACAACTCTGTGGTGGACATTTGACTGACATTATCTTCAAAACATCAAATATTGTTAAACATGATATAAAAATATCCGTTTTATCTAAAATAAAATTTGTTTTATATTTTAAGTTTAAAGTTTATTAATTCAATTACTCTTATTAAATGACCCTCTACTTATTTACTCTGTTGTGTCAATCAATATTTCCACGTGCACAATAAAATTTTAGAGAAATTAACAGATTGCTTTTTTTTACCTTATATTTGTGTTATGATAATTTTTTTTCCCATCAAGCAACATTACGCTGCGACCTCACGAATGCGCGTGGCGAAAGTAGAGCATAGTGGGGGAATTATTGGACACAGTCCGATGTATTAAATTATGATTCTACGCTCCTTCTGGACTATTCTTAATTCTATGGCGATAATATTATTTTTACATTCCCCAAAATCCAGTGAAAAAAAAATGGGTCGAAATTATAAGGAATTTAAGGCAAGAACCTGATTGGGATCCAGCAAAAACTAATGTTAATGGTTAACGTCAAAACACAAACTTTTTTATGTATTAAAAATGAGTATCCTTTGATTTTTGGTAGCATATGCATGCTCGTTGAATGCAGCCCTGGTTAAACAGTACTTAGTAACAATGGGTACGTATTCACATTTTTTGAAATATTTTACTCTTTCGGGCGTGTCTATGTATTATATGTCAATGTTTGTAGTATTTCAATTTACAACTGTCAAAATAATTATGTCTATAAATCAGCAATCAATTATTTGTCTTATAAACCTACTGTATATAAATAAACCTTCATATCGAAAACAGATAATGCTATCCAAGTACTGATTTTATTAAAATACAGTTTATCATTTTTACACTTGCCAATTTAAGAATGTAATGTTCTCATTATGTACCATAATACGAGTATGTTCTTATTCTTAGAGGTGGGGGTCAGTGCTATGCAAGCTCCTGACGTCACTGCGACCTGCAAAGATCTATTTGACGGGTCCCCATGAATAGTTCTCACCCTCCAAGTCCAGGGCCCCGATTACAATGGGAAGTTAACAGAGTTATCTTCGACTGTCTATAAAGAAAAATCGATATTTGCGTGAGTATTTAAAGTATCTTCGTCGGTAACATGTTTAAAATAAAAAAACGTATGCATATTCTGCTTTTCATACATAAAACTTAATTTTACTTTGTAGATACAATTGAAGATAAATGTTAACTTCCCATTGTAATCGGGGACCTGGTTTATAAAGAGCCTGGCTACTGTGTGGAAGGCGAGAGTTTACATTTTGCTAAATCTATCCCGAGTATGTTAGATTTTCTTTAAAAATTCAAATAACGTTGAAAATATATAATATTTTTTAAGAGCCTTTTTTACGATTCTGATGATACAACTATCAATATATAAAAACTGGTTTTCATTCATAATTTTACGATTTAAAAACGAGCACATAAAAAACGGCCGGCATTTGACCGCGTCACGTTGACGTCACACGCAATGCCCGCCAAGTGCAATTCTAAAAACATTGCGGTAACGTAATAGGTGCCGTTTGTCTCATTGGGTGTGAAACGTCTGGTTTCCAATTAATTTGAAATATGCGTGTTTTAAACCATTGTAAAAAAATTATCCGACATCGCACGGAAAAAAAATAGCCTATCTAAAAATATTTTTTTGAAAACGTGGAAACACCATATTATGCGTTGTTTTATTACATTACGATTATTTTTAAACAAGCATACGATATAATAACAAAAACTCACTGTTTTACAACTCCAAGAACTGCAGTATTGCAAATCCTTTATAAACAATACGTCTGTGAACATCCTTCCGCAAGGAAGTCCAAGAGGAAACTGAATTTTTTTAGGTTAGTAAATTATTTATTAATCCTTCGGATCTCGCATACGTAGCCTCGCTATATTCCATTATATCCATAGGACGTTGGTCCATAACCCAAAGGTTGTTTACAAGGAAAAAAATACATATTACTGTCACATACAGGATGTACAAAATGTGCCGAAGATATACAGAGGAACAAACATTAATTGATTTTTTAGGGTCATTAAATTCATTATGTATTTAATAACAATACGTTTTGTCCGCTTAGTAGCTTTTTTTTCACATTATTCTGGACAACATACAGTATAATTTACGTAATTTTAAAGTATACCAAATTGACTTATTCCTAATAGACCAGTGAAGTTTCCAGATTATATTACGTGCTAATGTATACATAATAATTAATTATCAATTAACTATATTATTGTCTCTTTAGTCACAATTGGGTACAAGAATAATAATATAAGTGGAAAAAAACAATACTAAAAGTAATTTAAAAATGAAATTTAAAACATGATCAAGAAATTATAACAAAAAACAATATTTAAAGGAACCCAAAAATAATAAGTAGAAAAGTTGTATTAAAAGTTATCAAAATTTACATTTCTTTTTCTTCTTCTCCAGCCTTTTGTCCTCCACTGCTGGATATAGGCCTCTTCCATATCCTTCCAATTTTTTCGGTCGGTTGCTGCTTGCAGCCAATTTTTACCCCCCACAGCAGCTATGTCGTCGGACCATCTTTTTTGAGATCTTCCGACGCCTCGTCAATTCTCCCAAGGTCTACATCTTAAAATTTTAGGGTTCCATCTTGTGGGGTCTTGTCTCGCATCATGTCCTGCCCATTGCCACTTCAGTCCTGCTACGCGATCCATGATATCCGCTATTCTGGTTCTGTTCCCAATTTCCTCATTTCTTATTCTGTCTCTTAAGCTAGGGTTTCCTAGGACAGCGGGGCCCGTATTTTAACGGCCGCAGTGAGCGGTGATGCAGTAGACAGCCGTCGTAACGTCGACTAGAGAGTGGTTTCCTAGGAAAACGGTGTTATCAACACCATTTAACACCGTTTTCCTAGGAAACCACTCTCTAGTCACCGTTACGACGACTGTCCACTGCATCACCGTTCACTACGGCCGTTAAAATACGAGCACCGCTGTCCTAGGAAACCCTAGCTTTTAGGCTTACAACAAGCATGGATCTTTCCATGGATCGCTGTGTGCATTTGAGCTTTACTACAATTCTTTTTGTAAGGACCATGGTCTCTAATGCATTAGTGAAAGTTTATTGGAAGGGGATATTAAAACTTAGTAAAAGTAATTTATAGGTAAGAACATAAGACATTCGCTCGTGCGAAAAGATTTTCAAAAAATAAGTATAACTTTTTAAGAATGTCAAAAAAAATCGTCACAAAGTAATAATAAAAGAAATTAAAGTTTTGAAAAAAAAATCAACAGTAGAAAAAACAGAATAAAAAAATTCAGTATGAAAAGTTAGCAATATTAAAAGCAGCCAAAAGACTTTAGATTCAAATCTGGTTTGACTAATTAGTTTCTTCGAATAGAAATTGATAACTGTGATAAAATGTGGAATAACTGGTGATGGACCTGTATAGATATAGATTTATAATGTAAAAGAAATAAAAAGAATAAGTAATATACATGTTTGCAGTATGTTAATATGGAGGTGATTATTTGGGATATTTGCTGAATAAGTGGTTCATGCTATGTATATGTGCCGCATGTAATGTATGTGTATGTTTGTGTATGTTTTATATGTGCGTTCATGTGTGTGTATGGTTAGCTCGGAGTGTGCATTCGGTATTTTTATTTATTACCAATGATAACCTCCATAGAGAACGCCAATGTTAATAATTATTCTTTTCTCACTTTAGTTTCTTATTTATTGAATTTTTTAGTCATATTGAATGTTTACATCTTCTGCATAATTTATGAATACTTTATTGGTCTTTTCTCCCTATTTATTTCTTTCTAATGGATTTTCAGTACTAATAAAATAATATTAACTGACATTTACATTTTTGAAAATCGCATTCCCACATGAAGTGCACCCCTGTTAATAGAAAACCAGAGTTTGGCTAATGCAAAAATAATTATTTATTTGAAAATGGGACAGCGATACGTTGATTTTGTCTATTTTAGTTAGGCATAAAAGGTCCGAAATGCAGTTGTCTTTTTCGCATAGCATCGGGAAGGCATCTTCGAGACGGTGATAGGAAAACAATGTTCAAATACCTATTTATCAAAATTCCCTTTCACCGCATATCTTCAGAATTTATGTAATCCGAAACACAAAAATAATGTATCAGTATGTACATATCTGATTTGAACTGAACACAATAATTGGTATCAAACTTTCGATTGTGTTCATTTATATATACGAGTATGTATGCAAATCTAGCAATAGCAAAGTATTGCCGTGTTCAGCTCGTATGTAATTAATTGCAACAGACAAAGGGGTAAGAACTTATTACAATAAGTGGTGTAGTAGTTGGTGCGCAGTTTTGATTCTTATTGAATTACAAATGTATTTTCCATCATAAATAGTATTAAAAAATATTGCAACAGAGAGGGAAACATTTTTGCAAAAGGAATGTGGAAGTTTAGGCATTTAAGGGGCTTATGACCTATCATTGTCTGGCGTAAGTGGTTATTTTGCAGACTGACAGGCAGAATGATGAATGTTACACAGTGTGTAAAGTCACCTCATAAACCAAATTTTAATCTTAATGACTCCCCAGGGACTGAAATCCAACCTTGTCTGCAAATATTTGGATTTATTTAAATTATTGTAGGCAAATTGTGTTTTTTTGTTTCATTGGGTTGTCATTCAAAGGGTCTACGTGAATATTATGTACTCGTAGCTTTATTTTGATTTTCTACGACAAAGAGTAAGAGATCGAGAGAGAGTGAAAGAGTGAAAGATTAAGAGAGTTTAAGAGATCAAGAAAGAGAAGCGGCCTCCGTGGTGTAGTGGTCAAGACGCTTAACTCACACACGGAAGGTTCCGGGTTCGATTCACGGTGAGAACACAAAAAAATAAATGTGTTTTTTCTCAAGCCTGGGAGTTTTGTGATGTAATTCACCACTGTTATTGGGTGCAAAAAAATA
Source organism: Micrasema longulum (assembly GCF_059751315.1). Lineage (NCBI taxonomy): Eukaryota > Metazoa > Arthropoda > Insecta > Trichoptera > Brachycentridae > Micrasema > Micrasema longulum. The sequence continues at coordinate 42,042 of NW_028278205.1, forward strand.
AATAAATAAATAACCGAAAAAAAAGACTGAGAGATCAAGAAAGAGAAAGAACGAGTGATTAAGAGAGGGTAAGATATTTTTTTTTTAAAGGAATAACTCGTTAATCCTCTATTTAGAAGCTTGTCAGCAGGTAGGAAAGAAGGTATAAGGTAGGAGGTTATAAAAAAATACATTTCAACACCCAAACCAATTGAGAGAAAATCTTTCTGGCGGAAATCAAATCCGCGGAGCCAGTTTCACGGTTGGCCGTCTAACCAATTGCGCCACGGCGCGGCGCCTGTCAATAATAGTAAGATCAAAAGAGAGTAAGATAACAAGAGAAAGAGTGAGAGATTCAAGAGAGAGTAAGATATTATAATAAGAGGAAGATTAAGAGACCGAGAGAGTAAGGTTGGTATCTAATTCTCTCGGTCTCTTATCTTACTCTTCAGTAAGAGGAGAATGAGAGATCAAGAGAGAGTAAGATAATAAGAGAAAGAGAGAGACCAAGATAGTGAATGATTGAAAGAAATGAAGATATGATGAGAGATTAATAGAGAGTGAGTGATACAGTTAGTAAAATACCAAATGAGGAAAAAAGCGTGGAGATAGTAAATTGTAATATTGTATTATCGCTTATTTAATGACAAATAAGATCAAGATAAATTTAATATTATTGTTTTTTGTTTTGCACACCATGTTGCTAAAGCTCAACATTAGCGATTTGAGTATAATGGTTTGACGCACTAGGAAAACTACACTAATAATGATATTGAAATATAACATAAACAAACAGGGGGAATCCTAAGACTCAAACCATTTTATGGATCAGGATAACCCACGCTGTATCACAATGGACACATTTTAAACTATTTTCATTAGGTTATAAATAGGTTTTTACTACGTGACAAACTGATGATTCAATGACTAGCAGTGGATTTTTGAGTATGGAAAAATTGGCATTGGATTCGTGAAATCACTATAAAGTCAATAGCATTACCAACATTATGGTACCAAATATCGTAAATTAATATCACTTACGAAAAAACGAAAAGTATTGGATTTTAACATATTATGTGGAGCTTGTTTTTTTTCTAATTTAAAACCGAACACAAAAAGTAAAACAAAATGGTAATTAAAATTTGTTGCAACGGAGAGGAAAACATTTTTGAGAAGGGAATATGGAAGTCTAGGCATTTACAGGGCTTATGACCTGTCATTGGCTGGTTAAGTGGCCACTTTACACACCGTGTAACATTCACCATTCTGTCTATGTTTGAACATCCACATTTCCTCAACTCTTCCATCTTCATTGAGGGGAGATCCTTAAGCCCACCATCCACCCGCAACTGTTATAGAGTTCTGGGCGACTCTCTGTCAACTGCGCATAGAGGAAAGTTATTATAAATATTCCTATGGAATACAAACTCTATGCAGATTAAGGAGGAGGGAGGAGGATGTATGGACAGAGGCCAACACGTCGTCCCCACCCCTCAGGATCCCCTCAATGCCTCTGTTTTTTTTATTCAGAAATACGTATTTACACAAACAATTTAATTTATTATATAAATAAAACACGAGTGATACTTTAATCCACAAATTTGGAATATCCAGTGACCGGTTTCATCGCTTTCGCGACATCTTCGAGACTGGTACCTTTATTAAAAAGTTAAATGTATTTATACAGAACAGAGGTAAGGATACATAATTCAAAGTTATATGTAAGTAAATTAATCACTCGTGTCAAAGTATCACTCGTGTTTTATTTATATAATAAATTACAATGAACTTCCATCAAAAATTTTCTTTTACAAACAATTTACATAAATAAACGTATCCAAATATACAAAAACAATGACTTAAAACTATAGTAACACAACAAACATAACTAACACAACAAACATAAGTAGAACACGGATATTTACAATGAGAGAGCGGCCTTGAATAAAAAAGGACTCACTGGGTGGTCAGAGGCAGAGGATCCGAATACCACCCCCGTAAGGGGAGGACAAAACAAAAGAACGTGAAGTAAAAGAGCTGAGACCTTTATCATGTAGACAACGCCTGAACATTTTTTTTCCACATTCACAGTTTGTAAAGTAGACACTTAAACCAGCATATGACAGCCCTGATAATGCCTAGACTTCCATATTCCCTTCTCAAAAATGTTTTCCCTCTCCATCGTAACAAATTTAAATATGAATAATTCCCTAGGGAGAAAATCCAGCCAGTCGGCAGACTCAAACTCATTCTCAAAACATTGGCCAAAATGATAATGGTTATACGTCATTCGAAAGAAAATTCTCTGCTCTACAAGAGATGTTACCATTTTGCTTCACTTTTGGTGTTAGTTTAGAAATGATGAAAAAGAAAATGAAACGAAATTTGATAGGCGCCGTTGTGCAGTTGGTTAAACGGCCAACTGTGAAACTGGCGTCGCGGGTTCGATTCCCGCTAGTTGCAAGGTCTGGGTGTGTGGTATTTTATTCATAACTTCTTTTCATATCCTTTTTTCCCACCTGCTGACAAGCCTCTAGAATAGAAGCTTAGCGAGTTATTCCTTAAAAAATAAACAATACCACACCAAAAATAGACAACCTCCAGTGATTGGTGTGGAAATAAGAATTTATTATATGTAATACATCTTAGTCATTTCTTATTGATACTTTCCTCTGGGTCCAGGAGGATCAAGAATACAGTTATGTGGTGAAATAAAACCAGAACCCTGGATAAGTGTTTTTAACTCGATGACTGCTCTCGGGTAAAAATCCTGTATAAGAAAATCGAGTGGAGATAAGTCCGCCTCGTTTTGTAGTAGTTGGCGCGTTCGCCTACCATTCTTGAGGTCCTGGGTTCGATTACTGGCAGGGTGGAAGTGATATATTGATTTTAAAGGTTTTTTTTCAATTACAATATTTCATTGTTCCTGGACTGAAAGTACATTACTCTACATACCCGAAACCGTTTTAAAGACCGTGGGTCTTTGTATCAGTTTCACTCATACAAAAAGCGATGTTTTTTTGTCAATAAATGAGTTACTTTTTAAAACGTAATAATTTTATACATCGCGATTTTCATTGAATTTAACTACTCTATAACTTCACAGTCCCTCTCACTATGGGTTTGGCAAATTAGATGAAGGGCCTTTGTCGGATATTGTCATCCGTCCTCACGCCCAGATTGTTTCTGGACTGGTACCTGTAGCATAGAATTGATTATTTTACCTTCGTGTAAAATGTTTATTGGTCGGAAAATATTGCCATTTGATAATATGCCCGCCAATGTACAAGTCATTAAACTAACTGTATTACAAAATAAAGCCTTTAGAATCATTTTGAAAAAAAACAGATATACGAGGGTATAGTCGATGGTAAATGAAATGAAATTATTAACATATAAACAAAGAATATTTTACAATACAATGATATTTGTTCATAAAATTATAAACTCTAATAAAAAAAACAGAATTTTGGAAAAAAATTGATCGGAACCAGCATGAACACGATCACAATACTAGAGAAAAGAACAAAATTAGACTTCCATTTAGGAAAAAGGCAAAGTCACAAAATTCAATTTTATTTAAAGCAATTAAAAAGTATTACGAAATGGAAAAAAATATTTATGAAGAAAAAAACATATCAAAATTTAAAATAATGGTCAAGACATATGTGATAAACAATTTATAAATTAAATATATTTGCAATGTTATTATTAGAACACACATAACAATATGTATGATATGTGTGCCCTACTTTAAGATTTAAATAAATAAATAAATAAAATACTATGAACAAAAAGTTAAATAAATAAATGATAAATGATAATAATGGTTTTTGTTACATGGTAAAATAGGCTCTGCACTATTTATAGCCTTTTTACTTGAATAAACATTTTTACTATTATAATCACCCTAAAATTCTGTCAAAAAAATGCCTCAATAATACATTATTAATAACATGTTTTTTAGAGCAATAAGAAAGCTTCAATTTTTCAAATAACATAATTATTTCATCAGTTGATTGGAAAAAGTTGCCATTTTGCAATAAATCCGCCGATGTACCTACAAGTATTTATACTATTAAAGTTAAAATAATTTTTAAAAACGTATCAAAGAAAACAAAGTTAAATTTAATAATAAATTTTAGACTAAATCCATTACTGTTTTAAAAAAATACCGAATGAGATTACATTTTAATTCATCAACACAATTTGTATTGAAAATATCGAATATTTGTTCACATTGATTTCCATACCTTTGTATCTTGGGTAAGTGCATTTCGAAGTTGGTTCGCGCATTGTTACACAAAGTACAAAAAGAGTTGCCGCTAAATAAATTTTAAATATTATTATAAATACGGAATGATTTTACCGTGCCGTGTGGATTTCGACGATGCGTGTGAAATGGGACTTCCGCCATTTTAGTAAGAATTCATTTTTTCAGAATTTTGCATTTGGCAACGTGTTATTTATTAAGATAATCAGATATTTGTTTTGGAGTACTCGTAATGTGTTACTGTAAATAGAACCGAGTATTTTGTAAAAAAAGTTGGTTTCGCGTGAAGATAATATTATTTATACTATGATTAGTGATGTTTTGTAGTTGTACATTATATAAGCACATGCTAGAACTTTCATTGAAAATCGCAATACCTAGAATTATATTTAGTTTTTTTATATTCCAATATTTTTATAAAGTTGGGTTATTTACTATCACATACCTACTTTACTCACTAAAATATAAAATATGTACCTTATATGTGTATGCAAACCATACCTATAATTTTAGTGTTCTTTATTTATTTATTTTTGTTCAATTGCTAGTTTATATGGTTCAGATAAGTTGGAATTTGGAAGATAGATTTTAGACTTGATGTATCTTTATAATATAATTAATTGTAATATTCATAATACATTTTGTTTGAAAATGTACCCCTGAATGTCTCCAGTCTGGCGATTGAGATCGTACACAACATTTTATCTTCCAACCTTCGATAATAATATGGCGCACTTTAATGCATTATCACGTATGTTAAGAGTATATAATTATGTGGAAAGTAATGCTGATATTGTTAAATAATTATAAAAGAACTGTAACGCAATTTATAAAATCAAATATTCCCTTATGTTAGTTAGGTAAATTAATTTGTAATAACCTGTTAGTGTAATTTATTATAATAACTTTAATAATATTAATAGACTTTAATTAAGCTAGTCAATAAAAATATATAAATATATATGTATATTAGGTTGGGGAAAAGGTAATTTCGTATTTTTCGCTTTATTTCAATGCTTTATAAAAAGTGTGACAATCATCCGATTTAAGTAAAATGTGCGCCGTTCTGTTCGATAACTTGTTGCCAACGAGAATCCAACTTCGTCCCTATTGGCAAAAAACTTGGACAACCAATTTTCACAGGCCTCTATTGAGGCCAAATTTGTGCCCCCAAGCGCGTTGGCCATAGACAGGAACAGGTGGTAGTCACTTGGTGCCTGGTCCAGACTATAGGGTGGATGCATAAGAACTTCCCATCCGAGTTCCCGGAGCTTCTGGCGCTACATCAAAGATGTGTGCGGCCTGGCGTTTTCCTGATGAAACACGATTCCTCTCCTATTCACCAATGCTGGCCGCTTTTGTTCGATCGCCAGCTTCAAACGGTCGAGTTGTTCACAGTAGAGGGCAGAATTGAGCGTTTGGCCATAGGGGAGCAGCTCATAGTCTGGGCCGCTTTGTTGGCTTTCGACCAGGATCTCTGTCGCTTGACATTGTCGTAAGTGACCCACTTTTCATCACCAGCCACCATCCGCTTCGGAAATGGGTCGATTTTGTTACGATTCAGCAGCGATTCGCAGGTGGAAATTCGGTCTATGAGGTTTTTTTGCATCAGCTCATGTGGCGCCCAAATATCGAGTTTTTTTTTTAAGTTCAACCTTCTGCAAATGGTTCGAAACGGTTTTAAGATAGATATTCAGCTCCTGGGCGATGCTACGACTACTAACATGATGGTCTATCTCGATATTTTCTATGATTTTATCGACATTTTCGACGACAGGCCTGCCAGAGCGTGGTGCATCATTCACCTCCACTACACCAGAACGAAATCGCTTGAACCACTGTTGTGCAGCATGAACCGAAAGAGTATCGGCCCCGTATACAAAAAAAAATGCGATGTATTCATCGCAATTTTTTTGGGTCGCTTTCGACGCGTTTTTCCCTTTCAGGTAGTAAATGTAAAATATGTCGAATTTCTTCCTTTAAGACCCCCATACTCGACGCACGATAGTTCACGACTGAATCGACCAAGCGCAATACTGCCGAACAAGCGTTTGTAGTATACACTCACACCTTTACAACGCCGTATTGTATGATCCGATGTGACTAATACTGATCGAGATGACTTAGTGGAAAAAAAGGGCGCGAAATACGAAATTACTTTTTCGAAAATAATAATAAAGGCGCGAAATACGAATATACGAAAAATTTTTTTTTACTTATTCGTTCATGTTGTGTTCACATATAATTGATGAACAATAACTAAACATAACAAATTGGGATTATTTTACCAATGTCGTATGTATTGTTTATTGTTTGTGAACCACAACAAATAAAATAAAATAGAAAATACAGGCGCCGTGGAGCAGTTGGTTAGACGGCCAACTGTGAAACTGGAGGCACGGGTTCGACTCTCGCCAGTTGCAAGAAAAAATCCAAGAAATATGATTTTCTCAATTGGTCTGGGTGTTGTGGTGTATTTTCATAACCCCCTTTCTTATCTCCTCTTTGCCACCGGTTGACAATCCTCTGAAATAGAGGCTTAGCGGGTTAACCCTTAAATATATATATGTATTTATAATTCATACTTTGTAATAAAATAAAAATACAGGGAAGTCAACAAATGAATGAACGGCCGACAGGTAAGCTCGCGTAACTATAACCAATAACAGAGATAATGTAGAACTATGACCAATAATTCCAGAGATAATGTAGAACTATTACTAGTTAATAACTCTCGTTGCGTCGAACGACAAGTGCAAAGTGTAAGCCCAATAGACGACGAGCATCGGCTTTCGCACCAATCATGTGGAGCACCGGTACGGTTGACGTCACGTCCGTCTGACAAACATGACAAAATGCAAACAAATATACAGTTTAAGAATCCCCATAATGATAGTGAGAGAAAACTTGTTGCCATATGAATATATATTTCATTAATTTATTTGGGATGCCATAAAAAGAAAATAATGTTCTACGCAAAAAAAATTGTAAAAACTGTTCGTATTTCCGGTAGATTAAAATCACGTCGTGGAATGCACAACTTCGGACAGCCCTGTTCTCAATCCTTGTTGCAATTGATTAATCTATTTGAAAGCTATGTATGGGATCTAGTATCAAATTTCATTGACTTCACAGGACCAATATAAATTTCCCAATTTTTCAATCCACCTTGACAATTTTATCGTGCCGTGTGGATTTTTACCATCATAGCGTATGAAATGGACCATTTTAGTATGTAAAGTAAATGTTATTGCAAAATGACATTCATGAGAACTTTCGACATCACTTTTCGTCATCACGTAGAAGTAATAAAATCTTCGAGCTATTGAATGTCAACCAGTCATTACACATAAGTCATGATTGATGAAATATAATTTATGAATAAATTAGCGGCTCATCTAAAAAAAAAGCAAGCTAAATAAAATAATGAATGCACCAATCATCAAATACGAGTGTAAAAGTTATAGTTCATTGGTTTGTAATTAGTTAAAATAAAGCATGTGCCATTTTTTTTTCTTTCAACAGAAATATCAATTTCATGTTTTACCCTGGATTAAACTGATCAGAAGCAATTGACCATTCTTCATAGGGAATAACGTTATGTTTTAAATTTAAAAAACAACCTACTATTTACAATATTTAATTATGAATTAAACTAGCCTGCTGAAAAGAGGTGTACTAAAAAATATAGATACCAATGTGGTACATTTTAAAACGTAATCGGTTAAATTAGTTTTTCTAATGTTCACAACGATTAGTGAAGATTTATTAAAAAAAACAAATAATAGGTACTTGAATAAATAACAGGTTTATGCAGGTCTCCTGTCTGACGATGTCGCGAGAGCGATAAAATCAATAATAATAAAATGATCTACAAAATTACTAAACTGGATTAAACGTATCAAACGTATAAATGTATAAAAAAACTGGTAAAAATATTATGCTAGTACCTACTTACCGAAATGATGTTTTAAAACCAAAATGGAACATAGTGGACATGAAACGTTTTGATTGGCAACACTTAAAAAACCACCTAACACAATATTTTAAATCTTATTTAAAATATGTAAACAAAACACTTAGCACTCGTTCAAATCGTACACTGTGCAACTCGGGTCGCATTATAAAATTTACTGTAGATAATAACACTAGTAAAATAACTCGGTTAACTAAATGCATAATAGATAGCCATTAAAACGTCTAAATACACCTTGTTTACGCCCCTTTTCGACGTACATAAATAACAGGGTGACAATAAATTTATTGTATTACTGGTGCGAAATAATAATCTTAAAACTGAACCCGCGACACATGCGAATCACGTGTGACTTCGGACTGTTGTGATAAAATTGAAAATAATACTGAATAAACATTTTTTCCTGGCATTTTGATGCAATGTGGCCGTGAACTGGACTTTTGACTATTTACTTTACGAAATATTAACATCTGTAGAGAAAATAGTATTAGATGTTTGCTGGCCGCCAGCCGTTGCAACATAACGAGTATCGCTAAAAAAATGGGTATCTAATCAATGAGGCAGATTCTGAATCCCTACATTGAAAAATGATGAAAACCATTGGGAAATAAAGATTGCACGATTCAAAACTGTTGACATTTGAGTGGAAAATTAAATTTAGTGACGCGACGCAACACGACGTAATTTATTCAAATTCGTATAATTTAACGGTATTTTTATGGTGTATATCGATGTGATATTTTATTCTTTAATTTGGTATAATCACGGTATTGTATCATCGTACTTTATATTATTATTAGAGTAGAAGGTACTCGCAATACCACTTGATGCAGTGCCGAGCTAAACATGTCTAGGTTTTATAAAATATTTTATGTTTGGTAATTATTATTTTTTTCTACACCAAAATCTCGCGAAACACATTCATTTCATTAAAGTCAAAGAGCATATTTTGAAAAATTAAAAAAACTTAAAAAGATTGAAGAAATTCAGAAAGGAAATTAAAAATCGCGAAAAATAATCGCAAAAACACCTAAAACGGTTGGTAACTGTGAACAGGGGGTGAGTAATTGAAGAATCTAAAACATAGCAATATATACTGTGAATGTTTGAAATATAACAATTTCATTTATTTTCCGAGTGCTAAATCAATACTTTTCCACATAATTCGAATCGACAATAATAATTTAGATTACACTAGATTTTATTTATTTAGATTTTACTTCAAGGGTTTTGCCGATGTTAACCCTTTGAAACCTAAATTAAATCTGGAAATTGTAAAAAAATATTAGATGCTTGATAACAGATAAGAAAAAAAAAATTAGTTTATTCTTTTATTTTTTATTTAAGTTATTCCAGTGTTCGTTTGAACACAAATTAGGTGTCAAAAGATTTTTTTTTTAGTATGAAAAATAAATACAAATTGCAAATACATACTAAAAATTATTTTATCAATAAAAAAAAACAGTTATTATAAAAACATGTAATTTAAACATATTAACACTGTTTTGAGTATGTCCAAATGCTTGTAGACAGGCTGGATTTCCTCCCTAGGGAGGTATTTAAATCTGCATTTGTTGCTGTCTCTGTTATAGAGGAGAAACATTTTCCAGGAGGGAATATGGATGTCTAGGCATTTACAGGGCTTGTGACTCCAGAGATCCAGTATTTTATCAATTTTGTCTTCCTTTTCCAGCTCAATGTTTGATATTTCGCCTTCTAATAGTAGAGCGATTTCGACTTGTATTTATCTGTAAATTGTAAAAATATTCATATGATATCATTGTTTTGGCCATTCATGAATAAAATAAATAAAAGATTTAATATAATTCCTGCAAAAATTAAAGAGTTTCTAACGATAATAAAACATGAACAATCAGTCATACTAGCAAAAAAAATTACATTTGAGACCGAATGTTCGATTGAACGAACATTATGTTTCACTGTAAAATTCTAGTAAATAACTTTCAAAAATTGATGTTATGGCTTGTGGTATCGTAAGAATACGCCTTAATGCAACAAAATAAATAATTATTGCGTGAAAAAAATAGATTATATACCTTAAACAGTCAAAATAACAACGCAAGGAATTAGGTCATTAGGTGCTCTAACTAATGTCAATCAGTCAAAATTTGAATGCTGTTTTAAGTAAGATTGCGGATTGCAACCTAGCGGAAAAGATTTCCAGCAATTAGAAAACAAAAACCCGACATCATTTTTTAATTTATTATGGGATAAATAAAACCGCAAAGCTAATATGTTCGTTCGAACATACATACGGTCTCAAAGGGTCAAACAAACCAGAGATGGAAATCATTATTTTTTTAAAAAACATTTAGCGTTTACGTGCTGAGGTATTTACATTAGCACGGCAATGAAAGGAAAACAATAGTATTCGTTTCCATTACTAATATTAAGCTGTAGGACACTGTGAAACAGCATTTTGCCATAGTGCAAAAAAAGCAATATTTGGCAAATTCAGTGATTAGCATTTCACGAACTAAGTGCTAAGCTAATACCTATGCTTCGCATCCTAAAGAAATTAAATAAAAATAAATTTACAACTTTGTGGCCTTATGCTGTAACTAATTCGTTTCGTAAATAATTCAATCGTATCGTATAAGAGGGAAATGTGGTTTTAACTGCGTTAGAATGAGATGGATATATGACGAACGAACTAACTTACGAAACGAAATTGTGACAGAATAAGCCTGCTGGTTAACACCTAAAATTTAAAATCTCCTATGTATACGTCAGAGATTTTAATTGTTTTAAGTTTAGTTCTTTTGTCCTTGATCTCTGTATCGTAAAAATACAATTAAGCGACATTCGCGGATTGCGAAAACAATAATAAACGCCATGAATTGCATAGGTATGACTATGATATATGATAAAATAAACAGGTACCTATAGATTTACGATTTTGTGTAATGATTATCATAAAATGAAGAAAAAAAAACGATTTAACGTAAGACCACGGTGCACCAGCTTGCCCCACGCAAGGAGGGTTCAGAGTTCGATTCTTGGTGACATCACAATAATTCATTGTGGTTTTATTAAATCCTGGGTGTTATGATTAGAGTATTTTCAACAAACCGGGAATAACGTTGAAAATATATTAAATACCTAGAGCGGTTCTAATGATATAACTATCAATGTATAAAAACAAGATTTTATTTACAAATTTCGGGTTTAAAAACATGCACCTACAAAACGGCTCGCAGTTGGCTTCGCGTCATATTCACTTGTACTATATCGAGGCTTTACTGACAGAATGCATTAAGTCATTAAAACAAGTTGCGGGATAATCGCATTTAAAGCTTTTTTATTATTTCAATGTATTATTTCTCTTATAATTATATAAATATATGTTTTTTTAAAGCTTTAAAATAGTAATCTTTATTCCAGGCATAGCATAAAATTTGATATCAACAGCTTGCATCGATATTTAAAAATATTTGAAATTTATATAGACTGCATTCTGTCAGCACAGCCTCGACATATTTAAAATATAGGTGCAAGTTATTGGTGTTGATTTCAAATTTTATGCTATGCCTAGAATAAAGATTACTCATTTAAAGCTTTAAAAAAAATTGAATAAATTAAAATTATGGGAGAAATAATGCGCTGAAAGAATAAAAAAGCTCTAAAGGCGATTATCCCGAAACTTTTTTTAATGACTTCATGCATTCTGTCAGCAAACCCTCGATATAGTCAGTGGTCATTTTGACGCCATACGCCATACGTCGAGCCCGCTGAATCCGCTTCTAACATTGCGTAGGTACAAACATGGCACGGTAACCTTTAACCCCCAGGGCGCGAAACTTTTCCTTTTCAAGTAATTCAAAATATGCATATTTTAAACTACCTATTGTAGAAAATTAACCCAACAACGCGTCGCACGAAAAAATAGTACTGTTACTATCATACTTATTGTTTTGCTTATTTAAAAATAATAATTTAAAAACGTGAAAAGACCTTAGATGCCTCTTGTCAAGTTGTGGAGTTAAACAAATATTATAAAAAAATAAACGAAAACATGATAAAGGTTTCAGCTCTTTTACTTCACAAAAGTCAACAGATGGAAGAGTTGAGGAAATGTGGATGTTCAAATATAGGCAGAATGGTAAATGGTAGAATTACACAGTGCGTAAAATGGCAACATAATCCAGCCAATGACAGGTCAAAAGCCCTGATCATGCCTAGATTTCCATATTCCTTTCTCAAAAATGTTTTTCTTCTCTGTTGCAACAAATTCAAAAGAATATATTTTAATTTAATTCATGTTATTTAGCTTAGTAAAAAAATTATCGTCATCATCATATTCCAATACCCCCCCGATGGTGCATAGGGCATTGCAAATGTAGTTTATCTTGATTATCTGATATAAGAAGGTAAGGTGATTAAACTTACGCTTCAAGTGCCAGTCCAGGGACAATGAAATTTTGATGAGTAAAATCAGTTTTAAAACCAATATTTCATGTCGACTCCGCTAGGAATCCAACTCTGGTCTTCAAGCGTAGTAGGTGAACTCACTAATCACTGCGCTATGAGGTGTACTTAACTAAATGTTACACAATCTGTAAAGTGGTCACATAAACCAGTCAATGACAGGTCGTAAGCCCTGTAAATATCTAGGCATCCATGTTCCCTTCTCTAAAATATTCTTCCTCTCTGTTGTGATATGTTAACTTTGAGTTGGAAGAAAAACAGATTAAATTAATGGTTCTAAATAAAATTAGAACAAAAAAATCGTTTTAATTCATACCCATCCATACATTAAAAACTGACAAAATCAAACCCTCAATAACAAACGGAAGATACAAGATTTATTGATATTTATTTGTGTCTTTAAACTGACAATTCAAAATTTTGGGTATTTATATTAGTAGCGTATATTCCAGCAAAATCAATTGAAAATACATATATTTATGTCAATAACTATGAAAATACGAGTTTACTATTTCGACAAAGATCGGTAAATCTCATTGTATTGAATATTTAGTTATATTCACGTATTATGTATAACATAATAGAGATAACCTTGAAAATTAAAAAAGAAAACATCAATAGTATGAGAAGACAAACAATATATTGAGATGACATAAGACTCTTTAGACACGAACTGATATAATCACGACTTTTTCATTACCTACTCATTACAATTAGATTTTTTTTAAATATCCGTTATACTGGACAAATAGGTAAATAATATTGAATCGATTGATTGTCACAACATTCCCAGAGTCATATATATAAATATTGGATAGAAACTCTTCAAAAACAATTTTAACTCTTGTGTGGCTATGTCGCATGAGTCTACATAGAATACAAGACTTGAAATTTATATCTCTTATTTCTTCGAATAATAAAGTTGTATTTTGCTGAAACAGGCCTAAATTAGATGTTCATACAATACATATTATATTTCAAAATATCTCATCTTCTGCTTAATGTAACACGACATTTCAGCACTGTGTGCAGATAATTTTTTTAGCACAGTATTTTAAGTTAATGTGAAACAACAAGAATTAATATATACACTCAAAAGATGTACCTACCTAATGAGGACATCCAGTGGTTTTTCATATTTTTTTACTTGTTAATATACTATCAAACTAAGCCAAAAATGTTTATTTTTTAAAAATTTTATGTATCATATTATTAGCGCTATGATTTTTTAAAGGTTTTTGATTTTGAAATCACTCCACCTGTGATGTAATAAGTTCTCTACAGTGAGTTCTCCTGATTGGTGGGTTAGCTTCCTGATAACCGGAAATGTGTCATATCACAACACTCTGTCATTGATGAGAACTAGTGACACCATTCAAAGTAGTCCATTTTTATGAATATTTTCATACGTTTTAGAGAAACTTCTTCATAAAATTAAATGTTCAAATTTTGACCATGCTTAGTAAAACATTTTTTATATCCAATTTACCGTTGCACTGAACTTCCTTGTTGTAATAAATCTATTTAATGGTCACGGGTGACTTTGAGACAAGATAAATGGATATTAAATATTACAATAACACATATAAAAAACAAATAAATTATTTAAACCTAGCAAATTTCAAAATGTATCGCAGGTTGTGATTTGTTGGTAGTATTTTGGTTTCCAGATCAGGGGTCCAATAAACACTGTAAAATAACTATATATTTTCTTTTAGCTTTTATTGTGTACATACTTATAATATTTTGAAAATAGGCCATAAATTTTAATATTTTTGGTGTGTCATGACAATCAATATTACACATATTATGATGTATTGTTTTACTACAGGTATAAAAACAAACTTTTACTCACTTAAGATGTATTAAATGTGTATCATAAGCCAAATTTTTAATTGAAAAACAAGTTTTAAGAAACATCAAATAAATTAACATGGCAATTATAGAATAATATTATTGAAATATCCAGATTCTCGTGGTCTAAAAGATGAAAGAAAAATAAATAAAAGCGTATTTTTAACAAAAATATTTTTATTATTCCCATAAATACACACTTTGAGTCACATAAAATAACCTAAAAAATAAAAGTTAATTATTCTTAAGGGTAGTGGAAACTTAAACTATAAAAAATCTATGTTTTTATTTCTAGCCCCATATAAATAATACCCAAGTAATAGATAAAAACACTTACGATGACTGTTTCATTCATAACAATCCTAACTACAAAATGTTTCGTAAATATTGGCACCCAGCACCTTAAGCTTATCGTTCAACATTAACTGTTGCATGGCCGTACCCAGCACTCCGGAAAGGTCCCCTCCTAGGGGCTGAGATATCAACTTGTGGATAATAGGAATCAATTTGGCAAGTGACAATTCTACTTTATTCACGCTGACAAATGTATTCAGCTGAGACTTGTTAACAGAGCCATTGGATGTCCCTTCCTGGCTTCCTAATTCTACAATGGAAACCTTTCCATTAGTGTGAGTAGGCAGGTTGAAAAACTCCGCAATATGATCTACTACCAAAGCAAAACCACGGCTTACACTGGAAAGTCCTAACGATATAACTTCTTCACTCTCCAAGAGATCCATCGTTTCGTTCAATAATGTCTTCAATAATTCGTCATCGGATGTTTCGGTGTCTTCTATCAAATAAGAAATCATTTGTTTTAATGGATCAGAGTTGTCGATAAAGAGGGAGTTTTGGATTGACCAAAACATTTGTTCAATATCTTTAAGCGATACTTTTTTGTTCAAAGGGATCGGTTGTACGACGGGCTGTACTTTGCTTTCGATCTGTTTACACAACTTCTCAACACCTCCCGAGACAAAATAATGACAAAGTGACAAGTATTTTTGCTGGATGTTACTGTTAATTATAGGAGAAGAGTCTCTATTTGTCGAATCTTTATATAGATATCCACCAATGATATTTAATTGTATTCTTAAAGTAACAACGAGAATAGTAAATGCATAAATCATGGAGGAAATTCTAGCAAATGTCAGAATTTTCAGCTCGTCCCAGAGTTCTACCTTATTTTCTGGGTTGTTACGAAGAAGATCAAGAATTTCCTGTGTTTCCAGAGCTCTGTTGACCGCTTCACACACGGACGGGGCAAGTGACAATATTGTCTGATTACAAGTCCTTTCTGTACTCTCAAAATGGTTTTTCTTTCGGGTCATATCCATAAAGTTTCGTGTCTCTCTTTCTTGCCATTCTCTTAATTTCTTATGTGCATAGCTAATAGCCATCGCCGAACCACCTATAACAACACTTGTCACAATAAACTTTCTTTTATGTCTATTTAAAAAGCTTCTTAAACTTGAAAACATGTTAATGGATGAAGATGCAAATGAACAAAGGGGAAATACAAATAAATATTTTCAATATTCGATCACTTGGCCCCAACAAATGTCAAATACATTATCCTTTATATCACTTGAAGTTGTGTCATAATTCTCGTTAAAACTTGTAAAAGTCGTGGAACAATATCCATCAAATAGGTGCACAATATGATTCCAAGTAATTATCTGGATCTGGAAAGACAAAACAGCTAGATGTTTTATTACTATAATGTAAATCTTAAGAAATCAGCCCTGGTATCAAAAAAACACAACTAAAATTTTTACGCGATCACAAACACAGAATTCTAATATTTTATTTAAATACATAAATTACCTATAAATGTTTCGTATAAATAATAAATTTAGTTTCTCTAATGCCCGATCAATCAGTAACGAATCAATTAAGCTTAACACTACTTTGAACTTTCGGTTTGGGGAAAAGTACTGAAAAAATATAACTGTTCTTTTTCAGATCTTTGTATTAGGAATTATAACGACCACGATTAAGTCACCGCACTAAAGTTCAATTTTGTTCGAATTGCTTAAATTCCGACGATAACATTCTGTCATTTCTAATGTTTTTTTTATGTTGGCTGAACTGATTAGTGACAGATCATGCAAACTTCGAAAAACATGGAGTGATATTAGGCACAAGTGACAAAAATTACAACCGGCTACAAGCAAGTTAGCATTTTTACACTATCTTCATGATAATAAAGCCAATAATCGCCATAATTCTACTTCGTTTACTCACGTGTTATTTGGCTTAAGAGTAAAAGAGAAAAACTTTCTGCCTAATTTCTGAATCATTCAGAATGTCAATGTTGGCAACCCGTAAACTGTTTATTTTGATATTTTGATTCGATATTGAAAATTGAAATAAGCTTCGTCATAAAGTTGACATAAAAAATTGCAAAAATTTTACTCAGTTCTTGCGTTCTGATTTATTTGTGTACTAGTTTTGTGTATCTAAGTAACGCCCTAGTTTTTTCGAACCTACCGAACACACGATGTTGAAATTAAAACCCGACTTTGATTTTAATTTATACACTTTAATCATTCCATGTGTGTCCATTGGAAATGTTGGACAATTGACAGCTGATTTAGTGATATCATCCCTCCAAATGGAAAAAGTTGGCTCTGTGTGGCATCCAGCGATCGTTCCTATAATTGGAAGTGATCCTTATGACCTAACGTCGGGAGCTTTAATGGTTTCGTGTGAATTATATGCCAACATTACTAAAAAGATAGCAGTATTA
Source organism: Micrasema longulum (assembly GCF_059751315.1). NCBI lineage: Eukaryota > Metazoa > Arthropoda > Insecta > Trichoptera > Brachycentridae > Micrasema > Micrasema longulum. The sequence continues at coordinate 59,325 of NW_028278205.1, forward strand.
CAACTAAGATCCCCTTTAGCTAAGAAATATTCCCACGATTTTCTCACCAAAGTAGCAGAATTGGGAAAAGCACATTCTCTTCAGCAGATTGTAATACTGTCTAGTAGTTTTGCTTCTGAAAGACACAGTATTAGTACAGTTCCTTTCAGATACATTCATAACAAATATGTTATAAATCAAGATGTATTTAAGGCTTTAAAGTGGATAAATTTTTCCACTGATAAAGAAGATAATGAAATACATGGAGGGGGATTTGCTAAAAAGTTCTTAGAAATATGCACACAAGTCAAACTTCCTTGTCTTATTCTGTTTAAATATTGTTCTGAGGGAGATAACATACCTGATGCCGAAGAGATGTTGAATTATCTTAACAATTGGATGAGCCTTCTGAGTCTTTCTGGTAATCAGAAATATATCCATCCACCCTCATGGAGATTATTATTTGGTAATCCACCACCGCAAGATATATATTAATACATCGTCCATAAACCAATAATATGGAAGTCTGCAGAATATTTCAGGAATGGAAAAACTTGCTTTATCATTACCTCATGTTATTGGTACATTTTCAGCATAAAGTATTTTTATAAAGGATTTGCTTTTTATATTAAATTTTCAATAATATTTATAGTTTTAATTATTTTTTTCCATGCTTTATATTTAATGTGTGAAAAATATATCTAAATTTATTGCAACAGAGAAAAAAACATCTTGTAACCTGTCGTTGGTTGGGTTAAGTGGCCACTTTACACACTGCGTGACATTCACCATTCTGCCAATGTTTAAAAATCCACATTTCCTCAAATCTTTTGGCTGTTGACTTTTTGGATTAGATATGTCTAGCTGAATTATTTCACGCGATAGGTAAAACCTGAAAATAAATTTAAAAATTTATACCGGTTAGTTAAATTAACAATTTATTATTTCGAGTTGTTCAAATGTTTGAAGACTGCAATAGAAAGGAAAAATGTTTTAATGACAGTCCTGCCAACAGCCCTGTAAATGCCTATATTTTTATATTCTCTCTTGGAAAATGTTTTTCCGCTTTTTTAATAAATTTCAATCTCAAGTGTTGAGTAAAATCGGGCCCTATCTACAAACATTTGGACATACTCAAAATATTGTTGAAAAATATATTTTCATCTTTTTTCATAAGAGAATACAACAGCCTATAATATTTTAGAGATACTTAAATACTATTAATTTTCTTTGTCATTTACAGTTTTCATCACATAAACATTTTTCAAGGGCTAAAAAAACTAAATAGGACATCCCAGGATTCTAGTAATTGTTATTTTTTTCTTAAGGGTGGAGGTCAGTGTTATACAAGCTCCCCACCTCACTGCGCCCTGTGAAGATCTATTGAGACGGGTGCCCTTAATAGTTCTTGCCCTCCAAGCCCAGGGTCTATAAAGAGCCTGGCTACTGTGTGGAAGGCGAGAGTTTTCATTTTGCTAAATCTCCCCCTCCATGCTCAGATCCGCAAAGTATCAGGCTATTAGGTAGGGGGTTAGCTCTTTAACATCCTCAGGTTTAACCAGTGATCCCCGAGGATAAGGCTCCTTTTATGATGTAAAACATCACATTCACAAAGAATGTGTACAGGTATTTCCTCATTTGCACTTCAGAACCTAAATCTGGAACTTTCAGAAAGGTTCATTCTAGCAAGGTGTTTGTTTAATCTACAGTGCCCTGTGAGGGCTCTAGTGATAACTCTCACATGATTTCGGCTGATCTTTATTAGGTCGAAGGCAAATCTTTGCGAGTACCTCTTTATCAGTTCCTTTGCATGGTGCTGACCAGGTACTTATTGCAAAAGCATTACTCTCTGCCTCCTAGCCCATTACCTAAGCTCGTTCCGAGAAGCACATTTGGGCAACCCACGGTAGGGCTCAGGGCCTATTGGAGCTGTCTCCTAGTAAAGTTAGGATCCTAGTAAAGTACTTCTTTCAATTAAAAGTGTTTAAAGAGTTTTTTTGAAAGAAAACTTATAAATAATAAATATAACTTAATAACATAAAAACAAGTTTAATATATTACAATGTATGGGATTTTTTTAATTGCCTGCGTTTTTTCTTTTGTTCACAGTAAAAAAAAGGGAATAAAAATACCATTGGTACCTGATAGTAGGTACTATTCATACAATAATCAATATTTAGTTAAATTATTGTTCTACAAGGTGAAGCAAAATAATAATATGATCCAGAAGAAAAAAGATCTTTGTAGGTAGGTATAATAATATCTGGTTGAGCATACTCACTATTAAAATTTAGCAAAATAACTTACACCTGTGTAGGTGTTTATTTTGCTGAGAATTGCTCTAAATTTTGCCCAAGGAAATATAATAGTTGTTGACTAAGTATACACAAGTAGAGAGACCCCAGACCAAATGGTCCGACGATATCAGGAGGATTGCAGATACAAGGTGGCAAAGGGAAGTGGCTGACAAGGAATTGTGGATGTCTGAACGGGAGATATTTGTTCAACACTGGACTCAAGAAGAAGACTAAGCAAGTAGGTATATGCAAGCAAGACCTCTAGTGTATTCGCTTGGATATTTTGAGAGTTCTGAGTTAGTTCGTGATGACAAAAATCTGCTGAAAAGTGATTTATCTGGAGATTTTGTTATTCTTTTATACTTTTATCTTCTATCTATTTTCTTAAGCCTGAGTGTTCTGTGTCATAAATTCTCCTCATACTTTAGTAGGTATGTTTTAATATTTTTCTCTTACGATTAAACATAATTACGTAAACTTACAAAACTTTGATTAAAATCTTTAGTAAAAACCGTTAGGATAAACGAAAAAAAATTTTTTTTTGAACTTTTCATTGGTAAGTAGGTACCTACGTATTTGTTTATGATTGAATTCCAAATCTAAAAATAATGGATATTCAAAAATTGAATTTAAGTAGGTACCTAAGTACTTGTTTATGTTTGAATTCCAAAACATGAAATAATCTATTATTTTCAAATATAGAATTCTTTTAGCAAATGTCAAACTCTGCTCAGGGATGCACTTGAGTCAAGAATGCGATTTTCAAAAATGTATAGAATATCAGTTGATATTATTTTAGTATAACCAAAAATACAGAAAAAATAAATAAATGGGTAGATAATAAGGAATTCAACGAAATAATCTATTGGGATCCATAAAAAAACTAATGTTGTCTGTAAACATTTAAAAACAAACTTTTTAATACACAAAAAATAACATCCATCCATTTTTTTAGAAAACGCATTCTCGGCAAATGCAACCCTGGTGATGGATAAAAAAAAACACTTGGTATGCTCCTAACTTTTTTTCTACTCAATAAATTGAAGATTTTATGAGCTATAAACCTTCTCGGGGCAAAGATGTACATTTATCTGGGAACCGCGCGTAAATCGGTCCAGTAGTTATTCAGTCCATCGAGGACAACCATTTGAACATTGCCTTTTATATATATATATATATAGATCATAGAATATAGAATCTTAATTCTATGATATAGATATTGAAAAAGTTATATAAAGTACATAGAATTAAGACTATTTGAAATTCTATGATAAAGTAAATTTTTTCCAGGTCTGAAAAAGAACATATATATAAACATATATTTCACTTACTCACGTATCAAATGGTATACTTTTGCACTTATCAAGTTGTGAGTTGTGACATAGTGTCAAAAATAAATTCTAATCGCTCTCATGTAAATTTGAAGAAAATCACATGAGTAGTTGTTTTATAATCCCGATGATATGTGAATATGATAAATAATATTTCCTACTGTGCATGAGACTTGTCATCTCCATTACTAGTTAATACTACAAATATTTTTTATTTTTTTGGCAATTCACGAAGGATGATTTCTGCCATGCATGTGAATAATTTTATGTAGACTGGGATATTTACAGTGGCGGATTTGCAGTCTCGGCCGATCTAGGCCGTGTAGTGTAGGTACCTAGTACCAGCCGCCCCTTTCAAGTGTAGTGATTCTGAGGTTTTCTAGATCATTCTTTTGCCGCATCTCTTCACCTGTATTAGTCTCACCAGGAAGTAGCTTACGCTTCCGATTGCGTCGAAAATCTCTTTCATATTCCTGTGCATAGGACAGTTTTTTGGCTTTATTTTCGAAATCATCAAAGTTATCTCGTGTTTTGCCAATAAAATAGATTAGTACATCATAAAGTTTTTAAAGTTTAAAGTTGTACTTGTCAAGTTGATGCGATTCAGTAAAAATCCTCAAAAAACGCCGTTTCAAGACGTCCAGTTCCATACGTATACCTCTCTTTGCCTGTCATTTTCGATGGAGACTAATGCTCCATGGATTTCATTCCACGATTCGTGTAAACTTTTGCATGCATCTGCACGAGCTGACCAACGAGTCGTTGATAGACTTTTCACGGTAAAATGGGCTTGAAAGAGTTCCAAATGCTGAATTGACACTGCAAAAAAATGAATAACTCTTTCGAGTATGTAAAACGCCTTCCCTGCGTACGCCCATATTTTAATATTATAATATTTTTTTGTTACGTTTGGCCATCCCTAATATCTGGCTATCCTAGGCCTAGACCTACTTGGCCTTAGGGCAAATTCGCCACTGGATATTTAGAAGATCTAAGTAGGAATAACAGCCTCCTAAAAGTTTATACCATCTTACTCAGAAATTTTCCCATAAAAAAAATCATTTCAAAGGTTTAGAGAAGATAGAAGAGATGATATAGTGTGATGAATGTTTTCATATTTAGAACATAAAAAAATATTACTTGTTATTATAATTATAATTCAGTGCCTTATGCACTCTTGAGTATGGCTAAAGAGATCACTATAATGATGACATAAGCATAAGGCATAGAATAAAAATAATTGAATGCCATAAGGTATATAATATTTTGAGTATGTCCAAACCTTAGTAGACAAATACTGGAATTTAACCATCTTAGGATTTTATCGAAAGCGATCGATATCTCAACAGAGAGGAAGGAAACAAATAACCAAGATGAAGGAAAAATTGAATTATTGGGGAATGTGGAAATAAGGTACCTACATATAATGTAAGTTTATATTTTTGTTTTTACTTCTAGAAGATAAAGGAGAAGAGAGGAAGAAAGGGGCAATTTTTAAAAGATGACAATATGACTACCATATTTCAACTAAATCATTTATAAAGAAGAATCAAATCTTTATCAAATCAATATTTACCGAGAGTGATAGCTTTGGCAAGCTAAGGAATTTTTTAATTCAGTAAAAAATAAAACGTAGGTACCTGATGATGGAATTTTAAAACTAAGTTTTCTGAATGAAAATAATTAATGATTGAATTATTGAAAATGTTAAAACCTTTTACATAGGTTTTGCCGATCAAACCATGATCAAACATTAATAAATATACCATCTCCGCCCACTCCAATCGAAATCAAAATAAAATTTAACAAATATTCCTATCGTAAAAGTACCTACTTTAAACTCATTTACTTCCCTAAATCAACTAAAACCGTTTAAAACCTATAAAACGCATAAGTATTATGTACTTATAAGTATGAGTATATACATGTTATAATTAATTGAATTATTTATCAATCAGACATAATTTAAGTTCAAGTTCAGCGTTTACGTGGCCTAGTAAATTCAAACGTCAAATCGTGGTCAATCCATAAATGGCCGACCAGTGACATTAGCTAACAAACAAGAAAGCTCAAAATAACTTAGTGAAATATAAGGCGTTTATTGTTTTGTGGAGTGAAAATGAGCGTTATTAAATGTCTTCATCCTTATATTGAGTTTTTCGGATAGTTAAATTATTCCATTATACATAAGGGTGTATTTATATTATTGAGTTTAGCGTCTTTTAACTTGTAACCTACGATTAGCAGGTACATTACCTTTTGACCTTATTTTACTCAAAAACGATCCTTATCTCATCAAAGTTCATTCGCGTAATTTGTGCGCTATTTTCTTATCTAGTTTAAATACTACTCATCATTACTCTGACAGTTTTATAATTTAATAAATTACATTTTTGTTTTGTTTACATTGTTGTCTACTCATAACTATCCTAAATATTTACATCCGCCTAACGTTGCAGTTATCGTAAAAATATTTTACATGTGGGTACTAGTTGACTTTTTTTGTTAATAGGCAAAAATAGTCGAGTGAAAATCTGGAAAATGGATTTATGTATAAATATATTCGCACTTGCTTTCTAGTATGTGCCAGTCGTGCCAGTGACACACATTAGTGCATACTTCTGAGAAATTAGATGGAGCTGAAGGTTTGGGTCGAAGGAATACAAAGGATAGTCTGTGGAGTTACAGAAGTCACAACCTGCCAGGTTTGTCAATTTGTTTATTTATTTTCAAGATATCTGGTTTCAATTTTAACGAATGCAGAATCCTATTTTTAGGTTAGTGGAACATCAATGGAATTTTTCCTTTTACCACACAGTTTTAGCATTATATCTGTAATATTGTGGTGGCTATAGCATTCTATTAATCATAAATCTAATTTTTGATTAATAGAATGCTATAGCCACCTTTTCAAATTAGTACCTACCATTGTTAGTTATTTCGGTTGAATATTTTTTACTTCCTAACTCTCCTAATTAATTTTAGAAATCTATTTATTTACTGCTTATCATTGTTTACAGGATGTAGTGTTTGCTTTAGCTCACGCCACTGGTAAAGTTGGTCGCTTTACACTTATTGAGCGTTGGAGAAGTAATGAAAGACTTTTAGCACCTCATGAATTTCCGCTAAAGGTAAATTACAAAATGAATCTCTATATTTATTTATATTTTATTTCAGAGTATTGTTGCTGCTAAATGTTTTTTAAATGAGCAATATTGTATATCGTTTTTGTTTCGTTTCCAGATTTTAATGAAATGGGGAGAATATTCCAATGATGTCCAGTTTATTCTCCAACGATCCGATTCTATAAATACAAAGTCCAACCACCAACAACAAGGCGGTATTGGCTCTCCAATTAATTACAGCAATTTAGGCTTAAAATCGCCTCCAGGAAATGCAACACGGTAAAATAAATAAATTATTATTTTAATTATATTTTTTTTTGACATAAATTGGGTAATGGGTAACTGGTTAATGTAATATATTTGCAAAGATGAAATTTTCTACGGTACTGCAAGCGTGTATAAAGTATTACAAACAGTGAGAAATCCTCCGTATAAAGTAAACTAACAATGTTTTGAGTATGTCCAAATGTTTATAGACAGGCTGGATTTCCTCCCTAGGGAGTTATTTGGAACTAAATTTGTTGAAACAGATAGGGAAAACATTTTTGAGAAGGGATTTTCAGGGCCTGTGGTGTGTAAAGTGGCCACTTAAACCAGCTAATGACAAGTCATAAGCCCTGTAAATGCCTAGACTTCCATATTCCCTTCTCAAAAATGTTTTCCATCTCTGTTGCAACAAATTGAGATCTAAGGTAAACTATTTTGCAAAAGTAACAATTTCATATTTTTAATGTTTGAAATTTAAATTTACGTTTGTATGTATAGGTAACGCAGCCTAAATTGAGGCGATCACAGTACCCTTACAAGTATAGATTTTAAATACAGAGTGATTCTTTTCTCTCCATATTATATTTTTTTCTTGAATATTTAATTTTAAATATTTTTTCTTTTATTTTAAATAAATGCACGAAGGCGATTTACAAAAAAAAAATACAAAATGAAGTAAACATACAAAAATATTAATGTGTTTATTTATTTAATTCAGAAGTATTCATGTTTATTTATTTATCTTATAAAATTTGTAATATGTAATACAATGAAACATTTTATAGTAACACGTCGGATACTATTTATCTTAATGTTAGGTTGTTTATTGGTATTGGTGGTTGATTATTGAATTCTTTGTAAGGATTAGGATTATTACCATAATGTTTGCCTCGTTATCAAAATCTAATAATACTGAATAGGCGGGAAAACCTTTAATTAACATTCGACCCATACGTCTAGTAATTAGTAATAAAAATTAGTATAATGTCATAATAAAGTAAACACCTATACCATAGCGAACGGATCATTCTCAAGCGTGCTCATAAGTTGAAACAGCGGGAAAAACTAATAGTTAATGATAAAGAGATTAGCAAATAGATAATTTGGACATACAAAACATATTTACTGCGTTTTCTGAAAAAACTAAATAAATATAAATTTGAAGCTAAATAAATGACAAATTAAAATCATCATTAGTAAAGCGTCTGTATACCTACTAAAAACAAAAGTATAAGATAAAAACCTTTGTTACTCATGAGATATCTATTAAAACTAATTTATTTACCCCAATATCATAAAATGGTATAAAAATAATATGTTTAGTTTTCTAGCAGATAAAACGAAAAGCACCAAAATAATATATATAATACGGTATAGTGGTTAACGTGTTTGGTTGCCGTGCATGGGGTTTACCCCAACCAAATCACTCTGAATAAATATTTCACGTTTACGTGAAATATTTATTCAGAGTGATTTTACACAGCAATGTTTCGTATTAATGCGGATATAATTAATGTGTATTCTTATATTTATTTATTATTTAGTTTTAATTCATATTTTGTCTTTTTATTCTATGTTTTATATTATTTTTAATGCATACACCAAAATACTTAATTTTTTATTATTTACTATGAATCAGCACCAAAATAAAACTAGATCTACTTGTATTCACTGGAATTGCTACCGCAGCATAACCGTTCGCTATTATTACTATTTTATTTTATTATTATTTTGTCATTGTATCTCTCAGTAAATTATATGAAAAAAGGGTTTTTTTTTTTTTTAATAAATTCAAAAGTCACCTGTACCTGAGTTACAATTACTCTAATCATGTCATAAATCATACCTGGAAATACGGGCCATTTCACACAGCTGTAAAATCCGCACAGTACAATAATATAACCAAAGGTGGGTTGATATTTATAGAATTCTAGTTATTTTTTTTAATTACATTTATTTATTTAATGTCAGGCAAACGCAATAAGGTGACTAATCTCCACTTGATTTACTTTTGCAGGATTTTCACCTAAGAGTAGCCCCTGAATTAATTTTAAATAAATACAACATAATATAATCAATCCATCCTAATTTTACTGTGGATTTGGACGATTCGTGTTAATGGGGCCTACGCGTTCAATAAACACACACAATTGTATCTTTTGGAACCTGTAGAGACACACTAATACTTAGGCTGTTTGAAAACGAAGTTGTTTTATTTATTTTGTTATAATGAATAACCACAAAGTTACTGCTTTAAATATAAAATATTGGAAGCAAATTTAAAATCAACATTACAAAGCACATGGCGACTCTACACTAACTAAACGAGAAAACATGACTATGACCTTATATGTTTTTATAACCCTAACAGTTTAAACTCAAAACGCCGGACTTCTGAGTTTTGAGAGTAACTGCTTTAGGAGAATATTAGGCATAAGTGGGTTCGATTTCATAACTAACATTGAAGTCCGAGAACGTACGCAGCAACCTCATATAACAATGCGCACAGCGTAAAAAATAGGTATAATTTTAAGAAAATATGCCCATGTAGTTGTGATGTTGTTGTGTGAATATAAAAAAAAAAAAAATCTCTTATTTGATTATAGTTGTTTTTCATTTTTCCTCCTGACACCGATTTTCGGTTGATTGAGTTGGCAACCCTACTCACAAGTGATATCTTAAATCGGCCAATTACAGGTCATAAACATATCCATATTCCCCTTTCAAAAAGATTTAACTAACTAAAAATACAAATAATTAGTTATGGTGCATATAATTTGTACTCTGGGGTTTCTGAGCCATTTATTTTCTTCTTATTATTCAATTGCCCAATCTTGTTGTAACCTTGTGTAAACAAGACCCTGCTTACAGACTATAGAAGTGAAAGTAGAAACACAATTATTTTCCGTTATGCTAACTATTTACTATTGAGATACAAATTGCATTCTTATGAATCATTGATATAAAAGGACACCTTATCTACATTATTTACTATGCATTTAATATTTTTATAATCATAAAACTAATATACAACATACCTTACTTAAGGGTTTAAACCCTACAATTGAACTGAATGAAAAAAAAGCCAGTTGTGTAATGTAATGTATTTATTTAGATAGTTGTAAAAATAAACTTAAATAATATAGTTACAATTTACATTATAATTAATATGTATTATAAAACAATAATTTTACTTACTATATTACAAGTTAATCAATTCAGATACATTATGTTTCCTAATTTTTTCATATTTCTCATTCTTCTTCTGATTATTTTAGCAACTTTGTGTGAGTCATCTCACTGTTTTTTGAAGTTCACACAGGGGTTGTTTATACCATTATTTGTTAGTTTTCTTAAATATTATGTGTATTTTTTAGTTAAAAAAAAAAGAAATATATATTTACATAAATTGTGATGATAAAAATAGAAAATAAAATTGCACTCGTGAACATACAAGACGATGACATAACAGTAACCAAAAATACTGACACACAAATATAATACCAGACAATAACAACACTACCACATTAAAAAGCAAGGACAAATGCAGGGCAATCAAAAATACTATACAATGGACATAAATACTACAATAACTTACCTAACTACTTTAAAAATAATACTGGAGACTATTTAAAAATCAGCATTAAGGACCACATGATGACTACACGAAGCAGATGAGACATAACATAATTTGACATGTATTAAAATAAGCTAATATAACCTTAACAGGTTTTTAAAAAAGTTACAAATAAAAATAAAAAAAACAAATAAAAAATATGAATCACTAACTATTTTCGTTTAACGTAACTTTGTTTGGCAGAGCTAAGATCGTCAATGTTAATTTCCACTGAAGCTGATGCTACACTTAAAGAGTTTTCTAATGCTAGAGAATATAATATGAACTCAGATGCTTGATTTTTCAAATTATTTTTTTATATGTTTTCCATTATGAATTCACGTCTAGTAACAGTTTGATATGCCAGGCTTATTTGGGAGAAATATTTCTCCTTTTCTGGACACGGTATTTCAGCTGCGCTCTCGAAATTTTCCTTTTAGCGGTTTAAGGTACACTAAAAGTAAAAATGTTTATTCATAATTATGATCCGGCTTCGTGGGCCCCAAGTTGATACCCGGCCCCGCGTTGGCCACCCATATTCTAGGTTTTAAAATTCAACAGTTTTCTACAAACGTAGTAAACTATTTAGGTGTGTAGAATGAAATTACCCTAAGACAATAAACCTGCTTTAATATAATATGTATAAATGAACTTTTATATATGTATAAAATAAAACATTTGGAGAAACTGGAAATATTCTTATTAAAAATACTTATTGAATTTCAGTTCTGGAAGCAGTCAATCAGGGGGCAGTAGTGATCTCGCAACACACGGGCTAGAGAGGTCCAAAGATGGACGGAAAAGTCTCACTCACAGGTATGGTATTAAAGAGTCGACTATTCCCTAACTGGTATCTTTATAATACATAATTTATTATGTTCAACCTCTTCACTATTTTATTTAATATTTATACAAGTATAGTAAAAACCTGATTAGAAAAGTACAAAAGTAACTACATAATAAATTTCTCTTTTCTACATTAAGTCAGTCTAGTTTGATTCAGTCTTCAACTAGTAATGTCGTTACTTTTATATTGTTACAAGCGTAATAAGATTATTTAATGTAAAGTGGGTTGTGATTGTGTTGGAGACTGTATCAGATGTCCTTTTGCTGAACACATTGGCCAAAAACTGTATTTGCATGAATCGTAGGAATACATTATGCGTTTTCTTGTGTTTTTTTTCCTGTCGATATGTCTGAAAAAATACGAATGGATTACATGGCGGTGATTCTTGTAGTTTACTTGTTGGTTGTGATATTGTTGGTTTATTGTTTCTTGTTTAATGTGTTTAACAGCAGTGCCAATGGTTGGCTCAATAACGGGCAAGACACGTTGGTACAGATGCAGAGTGACACTATGAACAACGCACAGCCAATGGTAATGGGAAGTGTGATACACTCCGGGAACCACCCGGTGGGTGTGGTCAGGGGTGTCCCCCAGAGTAAGACCTCTCCGGTTCACCAGAATAGAAAGGATGTGCCTCCCTACAGGTAAAAAATATTTAAATTTATCAATTTACAATGTTTTCAGTATGTCGAAGTTTATTTAGACACGATAAATGATTATATATATTTTTTTGTAATAAGTGTTACACAAGTTTATTCTGTAAAAAGAATTCCATCTTAATGTGACATTAAATTCTCCTTAACATTCTCTTGTCTGTATTGATCATGTTTCCTTACTCCTCCTCTAGACTCAGACCCATATATATGTCAACACAGTAGATAAGTGGAATACCAACCCACGAATCCTACTTTAGTTGTTTATTTTAGAGTTAGACTTTATGATTACATTTGAAAGAGTAGGTATTCTGTTTTCATAATGTTAGTTTTGTATCACCCGTCGATGAGAGGAGTGCTCTTCCCAAACTAAAGTTAGTTCTTTAAATAGATAAATATGTGTAACACTAATAACAAACTATTTATTTTGTATTATTTATTGTTTCAGCATTTACTTTGTTGAAAAACATTTTGAATTGATTTAAAATGAAACACTTTGTAATTTTTACCACATAAAATTTTAATATATTATAACACAACTTTCACTCAGGTATTCTGAATATAGTTTATATTAACACCTGATGATGGGTAATTCAATTCAAACTATTTTATAATAATTAATCACTTTACACACCGAGTAGCATTCATTGTTCTGCTCACGTTTTACCATCCGTTTTTTTTTTTTAATTCTTCATCGTATAGCAGGAATCAATTTTAAGAAGACAAAAACATGAAAATGAGAAAAGAAACTAAATAAAATTAAGAGGTCTAGACCCAGGCCTGTCAGACATGGAATCGATTTAGGAACCATAGTCAGGAAGTCCGTTGGATGGTAGCGTCTTGCTGGGCAATCCTTGACAATATGCTGATGGTTTGGCTTTCGGCACAACAGTTATAAACCGGTGAGGGTATTTTCCCCCGTTTGTGCATCATGTCCCCACATCTCCCAGTGCCGCACTTGACCCTGTTAAGGCAAAAGAAAATATTTAATTTGAATTACTTTTGTTTTCACAGGGACCCCCCTCCTCCATACCGTTCTCCCCCGCCAGCAAACATCAAGCCAGGGGTGGGTGCTCCTGGCCCAGGCAGTCCCCCGCCGGACACTATGAGCAGCGAGGCGGTGGCCTACAGCCAACAGTACCGAGATCTGGTGTCCCTCGTCAACTACCAGCGGGAGAAACTATCCAATCAACAGGCGGATCTAACAAAGGTAGGTAACTCACTTTTCAAATATGTATTTTTCTCACTTTTTCGGGCACAGTGGTTAGGGGGAAGCATATGTCATCAGGATCCGTCTTCCAAAGAAAGATGCTGCTTACTCCGATTCCTGGAAAGTTGAAACATTTGTCTTATGAACTATTCAGAAATAACCATTTCAATTAAGTTATCCTTAATAAGGTAGTTTAGTTTTTCTCACCAAGTGGATTACGAAAACAAATCTGGTATTTTAATTCAGCTCTGTTTTTTCTTAGTGTATGTACATAATCATAAAATATTAAATTAATATTGTAGCATCATATAACAAATTCTATAGTTTAGCCATTGTCACGTTTATCTTATTACATTAGTTTATTCTTTTTATTTACATTAGGGCAAGAAAATGTATTAATAATATTGCGTAGAAATAATGCTTTTATAAATTGTAATATAACTGTGCAATCTGTGTAAAAACTAAGTAAACCGTGTAATATAAATCTAATGCTTTTATAATATAAAATTGAATAGATTTTTTTTTTCTTTTTTAAAAAGTTAAAATCAAAAATTATGCCCTGTTGTCTTTCATACGAGGATGATTTTAGATAAGTAATATTTAAATAATGCTTAGTTAGATTTTGTAACAAAAGTAGCTTTACCCATAGAGAAATTTTAGTAATACACCAGACACCGTATTCTATTAAAATGCTCTCTTTTTAGTATGATGCGGAAATAGGGTTCTGGGAATCCAAAGGCAGAGAACAGCAGCACCAAGTGGAGATGATACAACAACAGATTAACTCCAGCGATACTCAGCTCAGGATAAGCACAGACCAGGTTCATTATCATTACATATATAACGTATTTATATTATTAGACCGAAAGAATATGGTATTTATTCTTTCTGATCGTGGTTTATCACTTGACTCTTGTCAGGAGATAACACTTTCCATTCCTCGACATACCACATCATTCTTCAGCAATTCTTTTTCTGTTCAAGGTGCCAGACTTTAGAATGAGCTACCTTTTCGTATAAAAAAATCACCTTGAACATTATTATAGCGAGCGATGATTGCCAAAACATCATAACATATATATTACATAATATTTTACAGGAGAATACTTCTTCGTTTCAATTAACAAGGAATACATTTTGAGAATCAAACTCTGGTTTAGCTATTGGTTTTATTGATATCAGTAAATTTAATATTCGAAACAAAACTTGGTTCTCCAAAGTATATTCCTTAATAATTAAGAAGAAAAAATATTCTTCCGCAAAATATTGCTCTTAGGTTACGATATTTTCCGGTCTCTTTTCTAACTGATTACCTGATTCCTCTTTCCTCATCATATAGATAATGTGTATTACATAAGTATTTTTACTAGCAAGTTAATATGTGCAAGCACTATCTGCCAACTAATAAACAGCTGTAATTTGAAATTAAATGTCTGTATATTTTTTTATGAACAAATTTTAGCGAATTTTTATTTTGGTTGGCTGGAAGATATTGCTCTGACAATAAGCCCGGCAAATATCACTTATTTTAGTATTAGAAGTTTTAAATAAATAAGATAGGGAAAAGACTATTCATTCCAGGTTCAATGTTCACATTGAACTTAAAAGAAATAGTCTTTTCGCTACTGGTTTTGTTGGTTTTCCCATAAACAAAACATGGACAGTGGCGTTTTTGCTTTTAACCCCTTCATTTTCTTTTTTATACAATTTTATCATAGAGCATAATTTTTTATTTTTGTTTATGTCCCGACTTGTTAGAAAATTCCGTGTTAAGTCGGGACTCTTCTATATATAAATCAAAATCATTTATTAACAAATTCAAACAATATACAAAATAATCAAATCATTATACAAAATAATAATAGAAAAATAAAAATAATCAAAATTTATACATGTCGAAAAATGGAATGCAGAAAAGTTATATAATAATACATGGTAATATGTTATTAATAATATCATTGATTGTCTTTTTTGAATCCACTATGCCTGATTGTCTCTTTAATTTGGTTTTTAGGTTCAATCCTTGGCTTATATTGAAGATGAAGCTGATATAGCGAAGCAAGCGGAGAAAACTCTTAAGTCTGAACTGACTCTATTGAGATCTAAACTTGCCAACTGCGAAACGGAACTTTTACAGTGTAAGAATAAAATTAGGAAACTGGTTGATGATATTCAGTTTGAACAAAGGGCAGTCAACAGGAATCAAGATGCCAGGTAATTTATTTACATAGCTGAATATTCACACATACTAGTCACTAACTCAACTAATTTTATCGGGGTTAAGAAAAATAAATTAAATCCATTAAATTGGATGAGAAAAATCACAATAATCAAATATTCATGTGATCTTAACTAGTAATCTCTAATAATTATGTAATTTTACTAGAAACCCCTTAAATTAATTGACAAAAAGATAAGATGATTAACTTCCAATCACGAGTTTTTTAAACAGTGGAAATTATGTTAGAGAAAATTTACTTTATAAAATCTAACTGACCATACTGCAGTTTCAATGCATGTAATACTAGAAGGCTATAAATGTAATACAAAGTTGTTGACTCATTAAGTTACAAATAATCTAAATCAAAGTTTTCCTCAGAACTTTTAGTCAGCTTGTCGCTAAACTTAAGGTGGTTCAGTAAATGCATTCACAGTTTGGTCTTTAAACGGAGGTATATATGAACTTGATTTAAGTAGGTACTTTAAACTATTAACTACAAACTAAACATCTTGATAATGCCCTAATGGGAGAAACAGCTGTCCCCTAAGGGATAATCATGTTAAATCAATTAGATGTGTATTTATAATACCTACTTATTTTTTGTGTTATATTGTATCGTGGGTATACTGGCAAAAAACTTTAACTCGAAAATATGCGGATTTAACTTAATGATGCAGTTTTGTAAAATTTTTAACGCTCTACAATCTGGAAAAATACACTAAGTCATATTAAATTTCATATATCTGTAGTTTTAAAATGAATTTAAGGTTAAGTCGTATACTGGTATTTTATTCAGGCTAAAAACTTTATATAACTAAATATTTACTTAATATAAAATTAAGAAACGGGAAAATTAAAAACGTGTTCTTAAATGAGCACTTAACATCTTACTATATTTAAATAAGATATAAAAGAGTAAAATTGGAACAAAACTTAAATGCTTGATTTCTCAAAACAGTGATTTGAGAGTTAAAGCTTTTTGCCAGTATACCCACGATATACAGTTGATCTTTAAAACTTCTCCACTTTACGTAGCAACAGAAGTTCAACGTTATTTTATTTCAGATGTAATTAGCACGAAATGGTTTCATTTTTCAGGCAACAATTGGAGCGTTCCCTGTTGGCTGAAGTAGAAAGATTGCAGAGTGAGATACAACAAGCTAAACATGCTACAGAAATGAATCATCTGACTGCCGATACATTAAAGAGAGAGGTGAACTAGAATTTATTTTTGTTTATTTATAAGTATGTACATTATAACAGTGGGTTTCTGGAACAAGTTGGTAGCTACAAATTTTCGAAAAGTGAGATCTCTTCATCAGTGGCATCAAATAATCATTGTTTAAAAGTAAATTGAAATATTTAGTATTTTTTACATAGAAAAAGGAATGTTTTATAATATTCTACTAGTGGTTTTTTAAAATTGTTATTTGGGATGAGCTTTTAACTTTAAAATTGCAATGTCTCTTTTCTTTCTTATTTTTCCACATCCGCTCTTAAGTGAAGCGTGTGGACATCACTAGATATCTCCAGGAGACCCTATTGCATCCTCCCGCGTCAATCCCGCGTCTCTTAGTTCCGCCGAGTAAAGCTGAAAGGAGAGAGAAAGAAATATATCGTAAATGTTTTTTTTAGAAAAATATTTTGTGTAAAAAATATCACATTTTAAATATTCAGGCTAATACGGGACATCTTTTTTGAGATACACTTTATTTGAAAATATTTATGTCAACAATTTCTTCATTCGAATAACAGAGATACATGCTATTTTGTATCGTGAAAAATATTAAATCATAATCTCAAATACAGAAAAAAATTACTCACTTTACATTCAAATTAAGGTGACTCTATTTATAATGTATTGTAAAATCTAATATGGATTTGAGTATGTACAACAGCGGCTAGAAGTGTTTTTCTATTTTCTCTGTAGCATAATATGAAGTTTCATTTTTATTTACCTTTAAATTATTATTTATTTAAAGAATAAAGAAGAAAATAAAAAAGAATGTTTCCACATTTTACATAATATTGTATAAGTACCTAATCATAATTGGTTTTATTTTAAAATCACTGCATGTTAATAATAAAAACATGAATAAAACTGATGCTCATAACAATTTTTTTATAGCAACTGGTTTCAAATTTTTATTTAATTTTTAATTGCAGTATTGAACAGGTTCAAAATTTTCATTCCATTTAAATAAATGTTATTTTGTCATAATTTCTTTATTTGTTTATTCTCATGTTTAGGTGGGTATGTTGGAAGCTGCGATATTAGACAAGAAGCGGCAGGTAGAACAGTTGGTGAACGAGATGAAGGAAGCTAACCTTCAAAGTCTATCCGGAACTACTGATGAAATACGTCACCTGCTGGAAGGTAATTTTTTACAATTCACGTGCTTTTAAAAATTGTTATAAGTTTTTTTTATGGGAAAAATACCAGGTTTAAGCATGTATCTATACCTACAAAATTCTGCCAAACACAATTTTTGTCCAGAATAGCACACCCGTTGATGTAAGTCCATAATACCAGGAAACCTCTCTTTTCAGGGTAATTTGCCTCTAATGGCAGTACAATTCTATAAGATACCTCTCTAAAAATTTTGAATATTTTTATTGAATTATCTTGTAATTGCAGGCTCGAGTAAGCCAGGAAGCACTAGAAGAATTATCGGATCTCCAAGACAACTGGAAAATGCTGTTCCGACAAATAAAAATCCTCACGGCGTTTGGGTCTGATCCCTCGGTGGTGGGAACAAAGTAACATATTTATTTTATTAACCCGTTATCTGATAGAGAGAAAATTAGATGTCCTAGAATCTATATTTCGAGAGCCATCTCTCCAATATATCGCATATATACCAATGAATATTTTTAGTTTTAGCATTAAACATATTATATCATTTAGAAATATGATTGTTAGATTTACCGCGCACTCCGTTAAAAAAAGAAACCGTTGATTTTGCTGTTCATAGTGGGATTATTATTGTACTTAACGAGTTGTAGGTATTTAGTGTTAATTAGCAGTGCCATTTTCTACTGTTTGAATAGTTATTTATAGATTTGTAATGAATCTAATTTTATGACTCATGAATTAAATACACATTAAAATATTCATGTACACATTACGTGTCATTTAAAAAAGTTAAGCTAGTAGATTTTGCTTTTTGTTCTGGCTGCATTAGTTTTTAAATTGACCAGTAAAAACGAAGACTTTATGGTTAATATTACAGAAATTATCAGATCTAAATAGAATTTAACAAATTGAAAAAATATATATTTCCACTTCTATTTGTAAACTAAATTTCTGTGCGAATAAATATGATAAGATTATTTTATAATCTTCGATAAATGTGCCTACTTTACTTGAGTCTTAGGCTTGTGTAATCTTAATGCTTTTATCATTTATTTTAATAAATTTTAATGAGCATGTACCAATACTTAATATATATAACTTTTTATAGCAGAAACATTAAAAATGCATATCTTTATAAACTTACCTTCTAAGTAATATTGTATCAATTTAGTACAAATTCAAATTTATTTATTTTTTGATTAATGAACCTGCAGATTGACAATAGGCCTTACCCTACTAAATTTATGATCATCTTACTGATAAACGATTTGTAATCAAACAGTAGATTTATGTAAAGTTTATTTAAAACCGTGTCCATTCAAAAGATAACATCAATGATGAAAACTTTTAGGTGTACATATTTCTACAGGTATTTTAGACGAGAATACATATTCTATAGTTCCAGGACTGGCGACTGAAACGTAAAACTGATCATTTTACCTTCATAAAACAAAAATGGTTGAAATATGTTGTGATTGATGTACCATGCAGTGCCCTATGCACTATTAGGTGCGGAAAAGGAATAGTGAAAATGAATGAATGTCATGAAAATATTTTCTACCTTTTCGTATAAAATACACTGCCTTTTTACTAAATTAAGAATGATGAAGTTCAGTGGCTTTTTTTATATATTTTTTTTCGATAATAGACTATCAAACTAACCCCAAAAAAAAAACTTTTATGCGTCGTATTATCATCGCCATGATATTTTAAATTTTGAAATTACACTACCCGTCATGAGTTCAAGTATGTGTTTTCCGTTTTGTGTTAAATGTTGAAAAACATGGATACGACGCTTTAAT
The DNA here is from genome assembly GCF_059751315.1 of Micrasema longulum. NCBI lineage: Eukaryota > Metazoa > Arthropoda > Insecta > Trichoptera > Brachycentridae > Micrasema > Micrasema longulum. The sequence continues at coordinate 79,029 of NW_028278205.1, forward strand.
TGATTGGTTGTTGTTCACATGAACCTGTGATGTTTCAAAGTAATTGAATTTTCAAATTTTTTACTGCGCGTAAGAAAACATTTTTTGTATGCAATTTTCCATAGCGCTGAACTTCCTCATTTTTCTCATTCTTGATGCTATATTGTGGATGTTGCCAAATTTACATTCTTTTTCTATGCTCATTATGATACAAGTCTACTATCAACTACATTATTATTTTCATTATCTCTGATACTTGTAATTTTAAATCTTCTTTAGTTATGTATAAATAGCGTAAATGTATTTATCTAGTCCAATTCCTACATATTGCCATTTTAACTGCTGCAAAAGCAATCTTTGAAGAGAAAGGTTTTTAAGACTGTATATTTGTGACATATTATTGGTAAATTATAGCATTATTTGTCTTTGACGAACAAACAAACATGCGTGCGTGTATATCTACAAATGTAATTATATTTTACGCATGCTATTAATTATTTTATCAGTTAATCTTGAATAATAGCACAAATGTTTACTATGAACTCTTTGAAATTGTAAATTATGAAAATTATTTTCTACTCAGTTGAATTAAGATGATTCTGAATGAAAATATGAAACTAATTATTCATAAATAGCGTTTTTATAATTTTTTATTTAAAAATGCCATTTTTACGTTTATTTTCAATAGAAATTTTACAAAACTTGGTTTGTGGGAACTTTACACTGTGTTGATTGTAACAAATATCATAACAATATAATTTCGGTCCTTTTTTACAAAATGGTGTACGAAACAAAAAACAAGATAAGTTATTTTTATTTTGTTTTACAATATAGTGTAAAATTTCCGCAAACCAAGTTTTGTAAAATTTCCATGGGAAATAAACGTAAAAAGGGGCATTTTTCAATAAAAAATGATAAAAGCGCTATAATTAGTTTCATATTTTCCTTTAGAATCACCTTAATAATTTGGTTTTCTTCTGAAACCAAATGACGTAGGCCGCATAATACTATCCTACATAATAAATACATATTCTAAACATACAATCCGCGCATGTTATTTGAAATCTTTACATGTGTAGTACTTAGTTAAATGTAGTAATATTAATTTGTTCTTTGGAGATACCAATTAGTATCCACGATTTTATTTTATGTATTAAATGTTAGTAGAAAGCTGCAATTATAAATGTGTATTTGAAATGTATCTAACCCTTTCAGACATTAATAAATTCCCGTGGAAAAAAATAATATTTTGTATGTACTAAAAGAGATATTAGAAAATCTTTGATATTTATTTTTATTTTTTTTTTTTTTATCTTTTGTGCTTAGAAATGATTTAATGTTTATTTTAAACGAAAACTGGGTTTCAAACTGATAATAAATTGTCAAAATCACTGAAACATGAGTAATTATTATCTTCCGGTATATGTTTATTCAAGCAAATGAGTTTAATTTTAGTGCAATATTTTAAAAACTTGCCTTAAATATCATTTAGAAGGATGACCACCTAAAAACTAACTTTTCTATAAAATGGTGACTACAAACAAAAGAAGAAAAAACAGACATAATTAGGAATACCAGTAATTAAAAAATAATCTAGCTGCTTTTTAATTTTGGTAGGTACGTGAGTAAAAAATCTTAAATTTCGTGTAATATTTTAATGAATACCCGGGCTGAAAGGGTTAAAAATATGTAATAAAATTTATTGCCTAATGAGGCCGATCTATAGAATATATACCTAATGTACTTAATATCCAGTGCATGCAAGCTTTGGGTAGGGTTCAACCCATTATTTTAAGACTTAAATTTTAAAGTTCTCTGAATAAAAATGGTTATAGTATTCAATCGGACATTATTATGATCTATTCACCAGCGCCTCGTTATAGATCAAATGTCACGGAGTTCAAAATATAAATTATTATAAAATAAATACTTTGTTATTAGTATGGACATATTGCTACAGAGAGGGAGAACAGAGGCGGCCTCCGTGGTGTAGTGGTCAAGATGCTTGACTCACGCACGGAAGGTTCCGGGTTCGATTCCCGGTGAGAACGCAAAAAATTAAAATGTGATTTTTCTCAAGCCTGGGTGCTCTGTGATGTAATTCACCACTGTAATTAGGCCTCCTGACCTGTTGTGGTGCAAAAAAAATGTAATGTAATGTAAACAATTTTAAGGGAAAATGGAAGTCTTGTTTACAAAGCTTATGATCTGTCATTGGCTGGTTTAAATGATAACTTTACAAACTGTAACATTCCCTATTCTGCCCATGTTCAAACATCAAAATTTCCTCAACTCTTCTGTCTGTGAAGTAAAATAGTTACAAACATCTGCAATACTATTAACAATTAGTGTTTTTATTTTATAATGATTTATCATTAAGTATTATGAAGTGAATTTTAATTCAATCAAAGAAAATAATGCAATTGACCAATCATGTGTGATGAGGAAAAAATATTAGTGTAATTAACAGGGTTCCGGGATACACCTTTGTGTGAATGCACTTTTAAGCACTTTATTATTATCTTCACTAATCTCTCAAGTTAAAACACAAAATTTTCATGCATCAGTGATGTTACTTTAAAAAATTAATGATTTGTTGCTATTAATTTATATAAAATCCACCGAATTAATTATATCAAGGAGTACATCATGTCACTGCATAACCAACGGAAAAACTTATATTATCTTTAAAAATGTAATGTATTGTTCCGGCGTGCAATAATATTACATCGAGTTTTGCTGCATAAGACTGTGGTTAACTTAAATAAATGCACAGATAAATGTTTTTCTCTTTGGTGGCACTCGCACAGTTGTTTTATTTTTGCATGAATTTTTAAAACTACAATGAGATTAATTTGATTATTTATATATATATATCGAATGTATTATGTATTACCAATATCTAAGCAATGCTCTGTATTTCAGAAATATGATCTCTTATATTTAACGTTATTTCTATTAAATATATCTCTATTTTATGTTAATTAAATCAAATATTGTAATTGTGTAAAGTTTTTGCAGCTGAATACAATGAGTCTTATTATGTGAAATGTAAATGAAATATAAATCGCATATTATAAGTAAGTAGTGTACTTTATGTTACAGTTTAATAAAGCCATGGTGTTCGAACTAGTTTATTTTATTTTTCCTTCCCTTTCCTTTGTTTATAACATTTACATTATTAGACAAACAACTAAATGGAGAAACAAGGAGTCATTTTAAATGGCACCACATAGGGTTCAATACATTCAATTACTATACTTCACGCAACCCTGGACTGGGTACCCCCCACCTCACCTGTTTTTAACATTGGTTATTCCGTTTCATGCTGCTGCGGATATTATAATCAATCTTCTGAACACAGCCTGTGCTCTTGTCCCTTCTATGAATACCGAATGGAGCTTCTCACTACTATCTGTGGCTCTTTTATAGGTCCTGTCGGATATAAAGACCCAGTGGCTTCCAAAAATGAATTAAAGGTTTTTAACAAGTTTTGTAATAATTTTGGCAAATTAAATCAATTTAATCCCCCATGTACAATCAATTTAATCCCAGTTAGTGAAGAATGTTCTTCCCCCTTTTCCTCAATCCAATGAAGAACATAATATGAACTTCTGGATTACCTTCTTTTAACACAAATATGTCAAGGCTACCAGATTACAGAGAGCCCCTTCGCGCAGCTTTTCTCATTTGGCAACAAGCAATTTTTTCTAGTATGTGGGCACCACCAAGGAAACTCAAGTCCTCGGATGTGGTGGGCAAACTGGTACCTAGAATGTAAGTACATAGTAAGATATTACATTTCTTTGGTTTCTCTTCAAGATGTTATAACCAGTACTTTGAATTCTGATAGCTAAACCCAATGCACCATTAGGTAAATATACTGTGGGGTCAAAGTCCAGTTATCGATGACACATACATGCCAAATGATTTTACCTGAAATATTGAGCAACGACCCAAGAAGAAACTTAATATTTTCTATTGAATACAGTACATTATATTCTGCAAGATCAACAGTACTGCACATAAGACGTTAACTCGATAACTAAATCAGATGAAATATTTAGATCAATATCCTGGAGTACATTTCATTCTGGCCATGGATAAATGAAGAACAAAAGGACTCAGCCTATAAAAGAGACCACAGGGTGTGATAACATCAGTTAGGTCAGCCCAGTTGTGCAGGAAGTTAGTCAGTCAATTCCAACATGCAGTCCAGTTCAGTGAGTCAGTTATTATCGCCGTTACTTTTGCGCTTCACAACATGGTGTTGTATCTTATTCGGTATGTAATAAATATGTATACTAACACAAACATTTATTCTGTCCACCTTCAATTGGGGAATCAAAATCTTACAACACCACTGATTTATAGACACAGTTTTAAAAATTTTAATGTTCTGCAAATTAATAAAATAACAAAATGTGCAATAGGTTTTATTTTTATTATTAGTCAGACTCTAATACAATAATTATACATATTTTGGTTGCGATAGGATTCCAATTATCTAGCGATATTGAAATTCAAGGAAGCCATTGTTACATACATGTACATACATATTTATTTACCGCAACCTAACCAAACCAAACCAAACCCAAATTTATAAATTACACAATTAAAAAAATCTCCAATGATCTGCGTTGAAGATAAAGAGTTTATATCCACTGAAGATAAAAAAAAAACAAAATGATTAAAAAAATATCAATCAAATCTAAATATTAAGGTGTATTAAAGTGTTACTTAAAAAAAAAATTCAGCGCTCCTACATACATAAGTTAAAAATTAGTTTTTTTTGGGTCTGATTAAAAAAAGTATGTGGCATTTGAAAAACACACAGTTTAAATGCTGTAAAACAAAATTTACACGGATTTCAGTTTGCAAAATCTAAATATTTTGTTTAAATTATTATAAAATGTATAAATTTGAACAGTATACGTGTATTTAAAAAAATTCAATAAGATTAACAAATTTTGATTTGAATTGAATAAATAAACCTTCTGGTACAAAAACCAGACTATAAAAGATGAAAACATATGTTGTTAAAACGATTCACAATTTAAGAAAGAAACAATAGTATTTTAATACTATTTACACTGGTTATTAAAATATTTTTTTATGCAAATGTGTTTTATTTTAGAATTTTTACAGATTTTATTGATCAGCAAAAACACATTGATGGCAGTTGAGTAATTCCAGAGCTGGACTACAATACAGTATCTACTGTACAGTAGCAGTACTCAACGAATTAGGAAAACGACAAATTAATGACATAATAAGTGTTTTATTTTTTACACCTTGGTATCGCGCTTGTGCGACTGAAAAAATTTTTCTACTAATTATTTATACTCTAAATTTTTTCTCTGCGCAATTGGGAGAATTTTTAATATAACTCGAAGTTTTGTTGTGAGCAGTTGAGTGATTCAATGTATCTGAATCCTCTTATAAATTGTGACTAAAAACTAGTAAATTTTTTTTTTTGAAAATTGTGTTTCTTCGGAAACCAATCGGTGTAGACATTACGTATTTAAAAAAAAGAATACGAATTCATGTCTTTTGAAGACTAAACACTTAACTCCTAGCAAAATTGATAGAAATGAAAATGTTTCAGATGAAACTGTTGGGAAAATTAATCAAAATTTAAGAAAACAAAATTTTGCCAACAAGCAACGGGAGTCAAAATTGCAGTAAGTGAGGGACTACTTGCGCCTTTTAGATTCAGCGTTAAGTAATTCTAAGTATTTTTTTAATATTACATTAATTTCAACCTTTTTCTGGGGGCCAACTACAATCGGAAGAAAAGGAATCCATACCTTCACTAAGACGGTATAGTTGAAGATAAATTCTTCCGAGCGATATCAAAGAAACACTACCGACCCTGTATCTTTAAGTTTTGGGTAGATACATCGATATGTACCAAGAGAACGCATACCTCACGGAACACATATCCACGCACTAAAGTCATATATTTTCATTATGACGGTATAGTTGAAGATAAATTCTCCGGAATTATCACAAAGATATACTACCGACCCCGTTATCTTTAAGTTTGAAGTAAGTACATTGGTATATACCGAGGGCACAAGTATCCCACGGTACACATATCTACGCATTCAAAGTGACGAAAATTTAGTTTCACCAAGTACTTCTTGCTTTAATTATGATTAGTATAATTTTTTAATCATTTTGAGATGGCTACTTGTCATCTTAGAAGCCTAATGAAAATAGGAAAGAGAAATAAATCAAGTTTAATGTCATTTAATTACGAGAATCAATACAGAATCATTTAGCAGTAAATTTTAAAAACTCGGGGTAATTATAGTGCTTGCGTAAAACCACGTGACCTTTGAGATTTGGAAAAAAATGTTGCCACTATGAATTTTTTTTTCTCTGTATTCCTGAATGCTCTTATCGACATATCAATAGTGCCGGCTTTGTAATACCACAGTAGATAGAGATGGACGACAAGTTAACTGTAACGTCTTAGGAATTGTCAGATGTCAAATAAAAATCATGTTGAAGCCAGCACTTTTTGCTTTAATTGCGATTTATTTCAATTTTAAATTGTTTTGAAATGAACGCTTTTTATAACAGATTGAAATACGAAAGAGAAATAGATTAATTTAAATTTAGTATTGAACACAAAGTAAAATTTCAGCATCACCTTTTAGTTTGATTTGATCAAATGACGATTGATATGACATAATAAAACACATATCGACAAGTCTGTTAGTCAAGTTAAGTATACCCTCACAATATGTTCCAATGAAGATAGCATTTGTAATTGTAGCCTAGGACCGTTACCAGAAGTGAAGACTAATCACCTTATCTTACCTTTGTATAGTTAAAAACAAAAAAAAACACTGTTAATCATGTACCAATAAAGCATAAATATAAAATACACCAATAATAAAAAGAGTTTGAAAATATAGCACTCTGATTCCCGATCAGACTCGTTCTACCATTATATCTCAATATCAAATAAAGTGATATTCGATATGAGGTAACATAATTTGGGCATTCAAATTGTTATGCAGTGTAGATTGATAAATAATTAATTAAATAGCCATTAAATGTATATCACTTTCAAAACTGTTTGGATATATGTATTTTCATTGACAACTGCCAGCCATTTTGTAATATCACGGGGTAATAAATTTACTTCAAAATCAGGATTTTTGAGTTAACCACTAAATCACATATTTGTATTTTCCTCTCTAGTCATGATGCATTAAAATAATACAATGATGATTTGAATGCACAACTTGTCTGTTTGTAGTATTCACAGAGGATACAAAAATGTGTTTTTAATAGTTAACTCAAAAATGCTGATTTTGAGGTTACCTAGTTGTAGTAATTACCCCATCATAGGTTATTAAATCATTTTAAAAACGTAAGCAAAGACTAAGTTGAATGTTTTATGACCAACTCGACAACTCTCGTTGAAAGTAAACATTTCAAGGATGTTTTACAAAAACAAAAAAGTTAGCTATTCCTCCGTAACCTGAGTTGCAAAGATTCAAATGCATATTCATGTCAAGTAAAAAAAAACAAATTTCTATTTTTTATTTGGAAACATGAATAATGTATTAGTCCAATATATTTTTCTGAAGGAAGTGTTACTTGTAAATATTGTCAGTGATACTGCAATACCACGTAACCCGTTTTGTTATGAAAATATTTAATGAAATAAATTAGCTATAAGGACTAAGGCCCGGTTGTTTGATCGTTAGTAAAAGTAGAGTTTTACTATAGTTTAATTTACCAACGATTTTGGTTTTACTATCGTTCTACTATCAGTGCGTTGTTTCACCCGCATTTTTACTATAGCAAAATGTAACCACTGGTTTTTTGATTCCAAAGCTCAAAAATTGAATATTGTTCTTTATTATTTTTTTACAAATGGTTACACTGTGGAATGTGACTTTGAAAACGTCAAAACACCAAACAAATTAAACCAAGTGACAACATGGCATGGGTACTGAGTAAACGCAACAAAATAACATCGGTTAACATAATCTTTTTTTTTTTTTTTCAATTTAATGAAATAAAATCCGAGTTACAATAACAATATTATAATATCTTATTTGAAAGCAAGAATGATAAGAAAAATTAAATGACAACTAAAATACTGTCAATCCAACAAGATAGCAAATTTTAGCTCTGGAATATTATAATGTGGGAGTATAATATAATATTTATGTGTTCTTTGTTCATGCCATTATTTATAATTGAAAAAAAAACCAAAACATTTTTTAAAACTTTAACCGAATTATTTTTAAAATGAAGACAAGATTTGACTGACACGAAATTGTCCGTCCGAGGTTTGGTGGAATAATACTGCCAAATTGTTTTCAAAATGTTTTCATTTTCTTGACAATAAGTACAAAATGTTATCATTGAAAGAACCCTCCGATTTATATTGATCATAATAAGCGTAATCCATTCCATATTTGTAAATAAAAGCAAAACTGAGAGACGTGAGCAAATAACGACACCCGGTAAACGTCAAAAAATGACGCCATCTTGATTATTCTACTATAGTAAAACATTGGCGGGTAAAATTTTTAACTAATGGTTAAAGACTTTTACTATCCACCGTTAGTTACTATGGATGAAACAACCCATTTTGTCAATTTTTTACTATTACTACGGATTTTTTACTATTACTAACGATCAAACAACCGGGCCTAAGAGTGTTAAGTTTTAAATTATTGCTATTTTTACTTTGAATAATGATAGTTATTCTGATGCTCCAGAGGTATTTTTGATGGATTAAAACCGTAAATAATATATTAACAGAACGCTTTTTAGGTTCCCTGCCAGTCAAAAAATTACATTGATAGTTACGCGGTATTGCAGTACCACCGATGAAATGTATATACATATCATCGAGTTAATGCCAAAATCATAAAACAGCAAAAAATCGTTTTGATATACATATAAAGGTTTAAAATCTAATACTGATATTAAAAATCAATTTCTTATTTCTCTGTAGAATACTCTTTATTATAAAATTGGTATAACTAATAAACTGAATTGTGACTATGGCATTTACCTGAGGATATTTTATAATCTTTAAATATTTCAAAGACCTTGCGAGATAATTGGAACCCTGACGCAATTTACAAGTAATTAATACTACGCCTTTTCTTCTTTCTCCTTATTATATCTCTCTAGCTCTTTGAGGAATTGAGACTTGGGTTTCATCACATTTGGACGGTCCCCTCTACACTTGGGGCAGAACCATTTGCCCTTCGGTTTGGTAGTGAGAGAAACACACGAGAAATGGAACCATTCGATCGGGCACAGATCATTGTCACACAAAATCATTTCGCCGAAGGAGATTTGATCACAGAGACAATAGGTCGGTTCGTCGGGGTCTATTGGATCCGGGTCTTCCGGGGGAGGTGTCTCATCTCGCTGTGAGTTCTGAACTGATTGACGTGACTTGCGCTTCTTTTTCTTCCCAGTACCTAGAATAATATACATTTTAATAGTATATATAACCACAACTACTTATACAGAAACATCATTACCATCGCAAGCGCAGATGAATACAAAATAAAGTGCAATAATATGTTAAAGTACAAGATCTTGCGACAAAAGAAATGAAAAATGTAGAGCAAAAATAACTGCAAACTGTTCATTTTATTAAATTTATGATGCAATAAAAATTTTGTGTTATATTTATGTACTTCCTACAAAGAATTTTATAAATGCTAAAATACTACACATAAAAAAGTACTTTCCTAACTATGCATCAATGTTGACAAAATGATTCTTTCACGGCATCTCTGACTTCCAGTGCATAAATAAAAAATTTCAACATAACAAATATGCATAATTCAATGGCATTTTTCGACATGACCACAAAGTATTTGAATTGTCGATGGTGTAAATGTAACGGATTTTTAAATTGAAATATTAGCAAAAAAAATGAAGAGGAAAAAATTATAAAAAGCACTCGAACCTAGCTTCCCAGCCCCCGTTTTCTTACTAGTTCCGGTACTTTGGCTTCCCCTCTGTGGCGGGTCAGGGGGCGGAGGAGGGGGCGGTGGTGGCGGGGCAGGAGGTTCTCCCCTCAGCTCTCCGCCTCCTCGACCCTCTGCTGCCCCGTTGCCGCGATCATTGTCATTATTCGCTACTCCATCTGTGCGACTTCGCCGAGCACGTTTTGAAGCTCGTTCTCCTGAAATGAAATATGATCCGTTTGAAGCACTAACTGTCTAGTTATTCATTATATAATTAAAATAAAAACACTTTGCTTCTAATCACTAAATATTTATTTATTTATTGACTAGTTTCAAGGCTACATGTTTCCTTATCAAGGTATATAACCATATCACTCTAATATAGACCTGGCTTCCTCTACATTAATACATCTTCTTATAAACCCAAGCCGATTATTGTGACTTTTGACATGTCCATCTTCAAGCATTATAAAAACATAGATGGGATTTTGTCAGGACCATAACTGCATTTTGATTCAAGTTGCAGTATGCTGTTTTTAATGTCTTTTAATTCAATATTAAGAATAGATAAATTTAAATTAGTATTACTTTTTTTCTGGTAAACAAGTATTCTCGGTGTTATTGTCATAAACACTTTTTAAAAATTCACCGAAAAGGTGACTGTATTGCAGGGGCGAATCGTCAAAGTAAGCGATTATGCACAGATTACCATTATATTTGACTTTTAATAATTATAATTTATAGTAACCAGTTTTATGGGAAAATAAATAAAGTAATTGTTATTTATTATAAATCACCGTTTATATCTTTCTACAAAAAAATATCTATGAAGTGCACCCAGCCCATCTTACTGAACGATGAAACTAGCCGATTACCTCAGCTTATTCTTCCATACAAAAAGTACACTGTATTTTTCGTCTTTAACCCAAGTTGGCTTTTTTAGTACTAAAACAAACTTGCAGATTACAAATATTTTTAGAAGATTCTCTATTTGGAAACTCGTATTTCGAACATTATTTCCAAAGGACTATTTTTCTTTGATGGGATACCATTGACATATTATGTATCACATAGGACAGGTGACGTTCACAGTGGCCGTTTTAGGCATTATTCATTTTAAAAGAAATCGGCCAGTGCTCAAGTCTTGACAGTACTGTCAATGACAGATCATAATGGAAATATCTGCGGAAATGTCGTTGTGGTATTTGTTAATAAACTTTTGTACAAGTTTAGTATTCTATTAAAATAGTGTAGAATAAAGCTACATATATCGCGTGGTTAATAATAATTGTTGTTTGAGTTGATTTTCACAGATCCACAAAAAAAAATAGTCATTTATAATCACATTACTTACATGTTATGTAAGTACTTATATGTAGTACAAATCAATGAATATTTTTAATAGGTTACCTATAAAATAAATCACGGCTCGCCACTGCTGTATTGTTTCAGTTACTTCCAGATTTTGAGGCATGGTGCATAACATTTGGTAAGACGGTATTATCATTGCTATTTATGGAATTTTCAACGCTTCGTATATAACTTTCATGGCAAACACGAGAGCCCTTCTTACATTCTCTTCTGAACCATTGAAAATTTATGTAATCGGACAAAATTCTCGAATCTTTATATTTTGATGATATTAATGGATTAAACATCTTCCATATTTAAGAAACTCAAAAAGCTGTGAGTAATAATCTTCCTATAATTAATAACCAAAGGTCTGAGGTTCGAGCCCCACTTTACCACAACTTGATTACAATATTTTAATAGTGAGTTATTTACAACTCATTGAAAATGCCCCCTAAAATTAAAATATTTGGGTAAATCATAAGTGAACGCAAATGTTAAAAAAAATAAAAATATTGAAGATTTAAATACCAGTCCTTTAGAAAAAATGTTTAGTAATTACTTTATAAAAAATATTTAATTTAATCTGATCCTGCTACCTCATTCCTTTTCTGAGAATTTGCAGACTATACGAAAAACATAAAACTTTGGACACATGTAATTTACATACATTGTACATTTCTGCTACGTAAGTGTGATTTTTATTCTTAAAATGCCGAATAAAGATTATTATTATTACTATGCTAGAAAAAAAGATGTATTTTTAGGTATATACTTGTTATTTGGAGTTTTAAAATATTTACTGTTAATTTATTTAAAAAACCTTGACAAAGAAACTGTCACAATCTGAAACCAGTTGGCAGATTAAATTTATTTAGTGATTTTACACAAAGAAAATACATAGTTACATCACTTAACACGGAAAGTTACAAAAAATGTGCTAGAAATATAAATTTTATGGTACTATTTTATCATAACAGGGAAAAAAACCAACCAGTTCTATCTTTGTCTCTATCTCTCTCCCGGTCGTGGTTGTGTGGTGGGCTGGCGGGGGCTCGCGTGGCCGCCCCTGTCCCTCCGGTGCCGCCCCCCCCTGCCTGGGTGCTACCATTGCCCCCCGCGCCGGTGTTGCACAATTCCTTGGCTGATGCGGGAGGCTCCACGGACATGGACTCCTCCTTGACGTTGTTTCCATTGCCATAGTGAGATTCTAAAACAAACAAAAAACATATTTTGTACAACTACCATACCAACTTTATTTATTGACTTTACTAGATGTATAAGACATGTATCAAGCCAGTCACGGCATATGGAGTAGATACAAGAGCTGATACAACCAGGACAAAGAATCCGCTTAGAACTTTGGAAATGAAAACTTTAAGGGCAATCACGGGTAGAACGCTTAGAGATCAGATTTATGCCAAAACAGATTAACAGACGATGCGGAAGAAGAATTCACCAGTTGTGGCTTGCAAATCAACAGTGATAATTAAGATTTGTTTTATACCTCGCTGTTGACCGTCAAATAAGTCACGTGTTCTAAAAAATAATCAATTGGAAATTTAAGGGTGTAAAACAGGCAAACGAGGTATACTGTGGATATAACTATTGGTATTAAAATCTGTACGCTAAAAAAAGGAAGTAAAGTGTACTCTAAACACACTTCATGTAATAAGTGAACACAGAATCATACCTAAATATGGGTATAAATGCAAAAAAAATACAATGAAAAATGTAACAAACTCGTACTGCCATTTGCACACATAAACGCAAACCCTGGAACATACAAGTTTATTATATTAGTATTTTTTAAGTCATTTTATTAAGTCATCTCTGCAAAAAAAATATTTGGATATGAATATACAAAGCTCATCCAAAATGTCAAAGTTGTAATCAATCTATTAGAAACTTTTATTTTCTAGCGCCGATAAACTTTTATTTATTATTAGTTTACGTGATCTTGTTTACTTTTGAAAATAAATTTCATGAACAATAATTTTTAAAAAAATAAATCAGAAAGAATGAAAATTATGCACAATTTGTACAAATTAATAAATATTAATAATAAGAATGACTCACCAGAGAAACAATTTTTATTTTAGTATGTGACTTAAATTAGGTTATGAAAATATCTCTGAAAGTTAGAACTTTCTAATAATTATAAATAAAAAATCTCACATTGGTTTATAAAATTATTGGATAAATAAGAAAGTTAGTAAATTATAAAAAAGGAAATCAAAATATGTCCAGCATCTTGACGATGCTCAGATTTAGAGCCCATGTCTAAAAATAGAAAATCGTTTTGACTTACCCAAAGTTCTAAAATCGTGGTCCAACTGGCGAGATTTGTGATCGATGAGGTCTTGGATTAGTTGGACAACTTGTAGCTTCTCATCTCCTAATTCTTGGGCGGCTATCAACGATTGTTGTATCTTCATAATAGCGCGAGCTCTTTTGTTAGAGCGGGTTGTGTTTCCCTCATCTTTTGGTAACATACAATTATTTAGATTGTTCTCGACATCTCTTATGCACGCTGAAATATAGAAACCATATAAGAATCCGCGATAATCCTAATAATTAATGAGAATTGTGCAAATGAAATGTATGTTTACCTCTGTAACTGACATCTAGTTCTCGCATACGCGTCAAATGTCTTTGAAGATCGTCTGGTAAATTTTCGACACAATCGAGATAGTTTTCCACATAAGTGGCTGAAAACAATGCCTCTGTGGCCACTTGATTGAGCATTGTCAAATATTTTTACATATTTCTGTAATAATTGAGTTTTCTTAACACAAATACAAGTTGGTATAAACGAATACAAGCCGATCTGGTTGTTGACAGGTTTGATTAAATTTGTTAGGGCAACACTATCTTTATTACACAAAATAACAAGTAGTTGATTATCAGGGTTTATTGCATTGTAAATCATAATAATGAACGACAGTTTCAGTAATTTAAAGAAGAAATAATGCCTTAAACATGAAACATACATTAAAATTTTATAAGTTATATTTTGTCAGGATGAATGCAGTTTTATAACAATTGGAAATATGGTGACATCCAAGAATGGCAACACTTCAGCGCATGTGTAGTGAGCCCTGTCGGTGAAATTTGAAAACAGTTTCTGACCAATAAAATTTCAATTTGTTGCGTGCATTGCATTTTGTTTGATTTTACGGTCGGTTCGCAGGTTTATTGTTCGGTGAATAAATAAATTTCTCGTCTTAATTTCCAAATATCTCATATATTTTTTAACAATTAAGATGACTTCAACAAATATTTACGTTGGATTGGCCGAAGGAGGCAAGAGCTGCATCAAGTAAGTAAAAATCACTATTTTCTAATATCTAATAGTGACAGTTTACTTTGTGATTGTTTATAATTAATCAAATATCTTAGCATAAATACGGTTAATTGGAGTAGATTGTAAAATAAATGTGTTTTTAATGTAAATCTTATCGCAAAAATATAACGGAAATCTCATTTAAAACCAGTGTCGTTGTTTTGAAATTCCGCATACTTACTCTACTTCTAATAAATTTAGTATGCGAGTTATCAAAAACGAAAAATAATGTTTATTTACTATCACTTGTACATTATAATTGGGATATATGCGCAATTTAACTAAGAATATTCCATAAAATATATCTTTAGTTTGACGTTTCTTTCAAAATCGTTCATAGAATGTTCTGCGTTGTTCCATTCGTTCGAATTATTATAAGATTTTATCCGTTCATAATTTTTATAATACTTAATTTTAATACACAAACATTTTGTTTATTCATTATTTACATTCGTGTGTTTAAACTATTGGTTTAAAATTAAAGAGTGGCATTTAAAAAAAATTCAATACGAAACTAATAGCTTTTAAATTTGCATTTTTAGGTTTTAAACAACAATATCTTATCTAGCTTGATATTTTAGAAACACTATCAGTAAATAAATTTAATAATTTAAAATTATATGTTTACTTACTTAGGTACCTAAATATCGCATACAATGGTTTCGTTAACAATATATTTAAGAATTTATGTAATATCTTATTTACTGTGATAATTACTTTTTTTTTTAAATTGATCAATCCGTTTTGGACCTATTAATTTTTCCACTATAATTAGAAAAATGTAAATCACATGAAATTACAATATTTTAAATACACTTATCATATATATATTTCGATAAATGAAAATACTCGGTTTTATAGGCCTAAAAATGTTGAATTATTTTTTTACTGATAATATTTCATTGATTCCAAACATTCAACATTTTCTTTTTTTCTATGATATATTTGTATGTTTTTTTTAAATATTTTTTATTTCCTTTTTTAATTACTATAAAAAAAATACCATATAATTTTTTACAGATTATTTTATTTTCTCTTTCTTATGTTACACAAAAATATTATAACTCTATTTATTATAGGAGCAAAAATTCATTAACATTTTCTTGTATACCCATGAACAGGCCGTGCCTTTGTGGGATTTTTTTGTTTACTATTTTTACTATTAATATGTATTTCATAGCTTTGTAATTATCTTTTTTTTAATACTCTGTTTAACCTCTTATGTATATTGTAAAAAAACAAAAAAAAAAATAGTAAAAATTAAAAAAAAAAAAAAAAAACATTCATTATCTAGCGGGAAACGTCGGTAATCAATATTGAAAATCAATGGTTTTTAATTTATTCAAGGGCTGAAAATTTAAAAATAATTTATTTATATAAAGCAATCCGACAAACTAGCAATGATTTTCGATGGTGATAATAATATTTTTGTTTTTAAATGTATAATAAATGAAACACTTGGTATGAGACGTACGCTAAACACGAATTCAATACAAGTTTCGGATATTCAGAATGAGGAAGCTCAGTGGTTTTTTATTTGTTAATTGACTACCAAACTAACCAAAAAAAATGTGTATCGCATTATCAGCGCTATGATTTTTTAAAGTTATGTTACTCCGCGTGTGACGTCACAAGTTCTCTTCGGTAATTTCTGCTGATTGGTAAATTGGCTTCCTTTAAACCGGAAATTTATATACATTTTCAAGAAACTTCGCCGTACAACTTAATACTTTTATTTTTACCGCGCGTAAGAAAACGTTTTTATATCTTATTTCCTTTAGCACTAAACTTCCTTATCGGGTTCAAATATAAACTAAACCAAAATAATCATACAAAATATTACTTAGGTAGAGTTGTGTGAAAATCGTAAGGCAGGTGGGTATTTTTATTGATTGGAAATATTTGAAGCAGGGGTAAGAATTTAGAAATACAATATTATTGAGTAAAAATTTGTCCGATTTTTTTGTTTGGATTTCTATATTTTCCAACTTACTAATTTTTTTTCTTCTAAGGAATAACCAGCTAAGCCTCTAGTTAGAGGCTTGTCAGCAGGCAGGAAAGAGGGAATATGGAAAGGAGGTAATGAAATGTACACCACAAAACCCAGATCAATGAGAACAAATATTTATCGGATTTTTTTCTTGCAACTAGTGGGAATCGAACCTGCGACGCCTGTTTCACTGTTAGTCGTATAACGAACTGCGCCACGGCGCCTGTCGCCAAATGATTTGTTTACATGTAACATAATGTAAAAGTTATGTTACCACAATATATACCAGAATGTAAAAGTAAAAAATAATGCGTGGCGTAAAAATACGAAGCGTTTATTATTATTTTAGTATGTATATTAAAAATATTGTTCCACAAAGTAAATCCCTAAACAATTTTTTTTAAAGTTTTTTTATTTAAATGTGCGATATCTACGTGGATAATCTCTTTTATAACTAGACTCCTATCAAAATTAATAATGCAGCTAACAATTTTAAAATTTATTAACGCTGTTTGAGTTTATTATTTATGCAGTTCTACTCTACTAATTCTCCGATGACGCTTTGGTGGTTTTTAAATCCCAATATATTTTTCAGAACAGTTTACGTGTATCCTCATTAGTACAAACATGAGACCATTTCTAAATTTCAGTTCTCCTTTCTTATTTCGTACAAACATATTATGTTATGTAATGTGGACCAGATGGCGATACTTATTGTATTCTTCATAATGTTTACCCATTGGTGCACCGGTTGCAACTTGCAACGTTCTTTAATCGTAGTTATATCGAGGCAATATTATTATGGTCAATTTTGAGACATTAAAATATTGTTGTGAATAATCGAAAATAGCTGACGTATTTATATAAATTCGTAGTTTACATATTTATAAACATCAATTTATGATCATCATCATCATTCCCATTTCCTCATGCAGTGTTGCATAGGGCACTGCATAGGTAAACTAAATGCAGCGTGTTTCGACCATCTGTTACATTCTCAAGCTTTAGGAACTATTCATATGAAAAAATGTTTTTTTCACTCGGTAGAAATTAGAGCATTTAATTGTACGGCGAAGCATCTCGAAAATGAATGAAAAATTCATAAAAATGAGCTTCTTTGAATAACGTCACAAGTTCTTCCGAATCAACCAATGATAGAGTGTTGTGATAGATTTCCGGTTTCCGAAAGGCTAATCCACCAATCAGTCACCACCAATCAATCACTGACTAAAACTTGTGACGTTACTGGCGGAGGAATATCAAAATTACAAAGCTTTAAAAATCATAGCGCTGATAATACGATACATAAAAATACTTATTGCTCAGTTTGATAGTCTATTGGTAAATAACAGAAAAAAACATGGAACTTCCTCATTATTGCTCTATTCATATGTTCTTTTTTAAAACTTATGTTTGCTGTATTTTATAAGTTAATATTTCGATCGCTTTTATATATTTTTTCCATGTATTATTTAATATCTGTACACACTTAAAATATTTTTGTTAGTAAATTAGTCATCTTCAAATTATATTTTTTTATTAAAGTATTGTTTTTAAATCTTTTCGGGCTCTTGAATGTGAATAAATATAAATAACTAGCTGACCCGACAGACGCTGTCCTGCCCGAACGTTGGTAACAGACTTTTCATTGATAAGTAGGTACCTAGGTACTTGTTTGTGATTAAATTCCAAAACTAAAAATTGAAATATTTCATTTAAGTAGGTACCTAGGTACTTGTTTATAGTTGAATTCCGAAACATAAATTATTTTTTTTTCAAACATGGCGTTCTTTTTGCAAACGTCAAACTCCGGTCTTCTCGCCAACAGAGGGGTGTACTAATGTAGGAATACGATTTTTAAAAATGTATTGAATTAAATATTATTTTGGTATTGCCAAAAATCCAGTAAAAATAAATAAATGGGTAGAAATTATAAGGAATTTAAGGAAATAATCTAATTAAGATCCACAAAAAACAAATACTGTTGTAAACATTTAAATACAAACTTTTTTTACACACAAAAAACATCTTTCAATTTTTTGTAAATGCATTCTCCTCGAATGCAAACCTGGTAGATCGGTGAATAAAACATTGCTCTTTACTTCTTTTTTACACATAAGATTGAAGATTTTAATATCTACGAACACGCACAGCGCAAAGATCTATATTTCTCTGAGAACCGCACGTAAATCGGTTAAGCCGTTTAGAAGGAGTTCAGTGACATCACACGCACAGAAGAATTATATATATAAAGATATTACACTTGACGTCCATTTTATATATTTATGCAAAGGGATCCTTAAATTTGATACCATTTTGATACAAAATATAAAATTGTGATTATGTAATAAGTTATATTTAAATATAAGTTATTATTTAATTAAAATGGAATTCCATTAAGAATTGTCAGTAAATAACATAAATCGAAATGATGATTGTTTAGTTATATGGCTTTTCGTTGTGGCAACAGAATTATGCACATTAATGACTCAGATAAGGGATCAATATAGTGCACGGGGGATATATTCCCCCCAGGTGCAATTTGGATTCCTGTAATATTAATGGTGGGCATTGGGAACTGGGAACACGAGGGAGAGGGGATTCAACACGACAATATCTGGAAAATCGTTAATTTATGGAATCAATGTTGCGTTAGCGTTATGGCGAATTACTTTGTAAAATCAATACCCCTCGTAGCTCGCAGTATTCCCCCCCGCTCTTAAAATCCAACTTGATTACAAAAGAAAACTTATTTTCGGTATTGAAAGGGATGTCTAGGCATTTACATTGCTTATGACCTGTCATTGGCTGGTTTAAGTGGCTACTTTACCCACTGTAGCTCCAAGATACATATCGGACCTCTGTTTTAGGGAAAATACGCGCCAAAGAAAATCTACTCTTATTGACAAAAATAAAAAATATTGGATTAAATTCTACTTTTATTTTTATAATATACCAGTGTATAATGTGACGCGTTCCTACTTTTTAATATCATTACAAAATACAAATACCTATCTCAAAATAAATGAAAAATATTGAATCCAAATTTTATTTTTATTTTGATTTTTGCATACCTCACCAATTATTAAAATGGAATTCTACCAAATAACTGTTTTCACAATAAATAATTGACTATTTTGGCTATGTTTGAACATTCACATTTCTTTAATTGAATACGCTACGGAAATGCAGTGCCCTTTAACCATTAGGCAGGGATCGGAGTTTGATGATGATTGATTGATTCATGCGTTCATAGCTTGAAATCTGTTGCCATTTTTTTCATTTTTCATATTAAATGAAAAACCTGCGATGCTTTGACCATTTTATCTTGATCGTTTGGTGTAATTTTCCTCCAATACCCGTCTTGATTTAATAATTTATTTTTACTTTTTAAATGCATTTTAAGTCCTGGTGACACATGGCTTTTGTCCATCTTGGCGCCATTGAGGAGATTAAATGTAGATAGTTCCGACACAACATGCAATGTTTTATGTATGCACCATGCGCCATGCAGTTCTCCTCTG
Organism: Micrasema longulum; assembly: GCF_059751315.1. NCBI lineage: Eukaryota > Metazoa > Arthropoda > Insecta > Trichoptera > Brachycentridae > Micrasema > Micrasema longulum. The sequence goes on from NW_028278205.1 coordinate 99,189, forward strand.
CAGGCTTTGACTGCTTGTAATGCGCCGTGCAGCGTCAATGATTCACTATCGCCATATTGGGAGGCGTCTGTAATCACTTGACTGATAATGCCCTTGGCGACAGTTCTTCAAACCTTCACTCTACCGCATACATGTCGTATCAAACATCCTGAGAATGACGATTCGGCTATCAAATCGTGCCTGTAATAGGATCTTAATACAACACACAGAAGAAAAAATCGACAGAAATGTTTAGATTTTAACTCGCTTTTCCTACATATTAAAATCCACGTCGTAAAAGTCACAATTATATGCTTTTTATAACATCGAATAATTAAATTTATAGTCTTTTATCACACTAAATTACTTTGCATAATATATGAACGCATTGCTAAAATGCCGTCACTCTTTATGCGTAGAGTGTGCCATATATTTTTTAAATGTGTAACTTCCCGATGAAATATAAACAATTGTTCATGTTTTTGTTTTCTTGTTATTATGTAATTCAGCAAAGATACATACTTAAAAAAAAAAACAATTTAAGATATTCGTCGATACAATTCCACATGCATATAATATTTTCAACTACAGAATTTATGGAATTACATTTGACATTTAAGTGGTTTAATTTTTCTTGTTCAAAATAAGTTGTACACGTGTACTTATAAAATATTGTTAATGATAAATGTTGTTGAGATTACTCGCAAAAACTGGGAAAGAATTATAAAATGTGTCTGTTTTGCTATTTCGGCAGTATGTTTCCGACACATGCAGGCCAAAGGTGTATGGTATGTTGCATTGCTTGAAAATGAAAGCAGTTTAAATATATCCCTATGTCTGAGTGTTCTCAATCACTCATTTATATGTATTTTACTCTGACGGTTGATATAATATACATATATTATACTTAATATTTAATTATTTTGTTGATAAATTTGTAGTGTATGGGTAGTATTATATGCACTTGGTGCAGCTCATTTCTTTAGATTGTATTTAATGTGATTTTTAGCCCAAAAAGATAACATACTTAAGTAAAGTACAGAATAACTAAACATTATTGTCTAAATTTGTTGTAACAGAGAGAAAACGTTTTTGAGAAGGGAATATGGAAGTCTAGGCATTTACAGGGCTTACCTATACTTCCATGTTCCCTTCTCAAAAATGTTTTCCCTCTGTTGCAACAAATTTAGATCTGAACCACTCCCTAGGGAGGAAATCCAGCCAGTCTGCAAACATTTGGACATACTCAAAACATTGTAGAAACATGATTGTTATTACGCTGAAACGAAATACCTTTTCTGCACTGCGCGCATATTATGCACACGTATGACTCATGAGTTATCATAATCTTATATACCTGAATACATACCTATTATGATCAAAATGTTTACAATAATAAGCCGGTATAAGCAGATAATCAAAGGTCATATTACTATCATTTTCTGTTGTTGTTGTGATTATAAATTTAAATATAAATAAAGTGAAACGCGTAATTTTTCCGCGTTTCACTTTATTTATGTAGTTTCGGTTCCGTCGAGAAGCATCTATTTGTTGTTGTTCCTCTCTTCTCTTCCCTTCCTCCCTCCGTTCCGCGAGGAAACCAGCTGGCGCGGTACTTAGTATCGTGTACCGTGGATGTGGATGTGGATGTAGCGTAATGTACGGTATACAATATACCGGCACCTACCCACGGTGGAATACCGGTTTTGCCGTCACACCTGATCGGGTGTCGACGACTTTTGTTCCGCTGTCCTTTCTGCATCAGGGAGTGTCCCGACTTGATGGCAACTGGCAACTACAGTTGACTGGCACTAGTCGCTGACTGCTGGCTATCGCCTGCCTCGTACGCCAACCTGCCGATCGGCCAACCTGCCTCTGCATCACTCAGAGCCGATAGGGTTGTAAAACCTAACGGAACACTTTTTTCCATTAGATCTCTTCTCGCTAATCTTCCGGTTTATTACTGCGGAACATTTTTTCCCGAGAAACGAGGTCGCCGCTATTACATTCGTTACGCGAATATTTTTACTATTTATGTTTTTCGCACGCCCACGAATCCGATCATATTTGGCTTTGTGATTACCTCGGTGTATATTCGTAAGGCTGTTGACAAATAATAATGGCGACTCGAATTATTTCTACATGGTCACAAGTCACAACGTCGTAACACGTGAACAGTTCGCGTTTTCCTTTTCACTCACGCCTTAGTGATCTCGTCCCACGCCCTTCGCCAGTCCTTTTGCAACAAGTTGATCTGATCACTCGCGAGAATCGAAATTTATGCGGCCGTTTAGTTTTGTGATGCCGGTTGAGGATTAAGACTCGATTATATTTTGGTGTTTCGGAATATCTTGATTTCCTTTTAAAACATGTTACGCGCGTCGATCGCGGCTTGTACATTGCGAGAATGTTGACTGTAGCTTACTTGCATGATTCAGTTGTTAGCAATATGCAAAAACATTACTTTATCTTGTTGCAGCTGCCATAAATATGCCACCAGATATTTATTCCTTAAGCCGATATGATCACGAACCATGAACTAAACTCTCACTTATCGTTTCAGTGCATGGACTCACTTGATTCAGATTTTGATAAGATTTCGCTTGACGTTTATAGTGTTACTCCATATCTTGATAAAGGGATTTCACGTTTTTCTCTGATAATAATTAATTTTAGCTAATCGTGAAAAAAATATCGCTATCAAATCAAGTAATCTAATTCAATCGATACAATTGGAACGACAGCAGCTGTTTGTAACCGAGGCCCTGAAAATACATAGTAGTTTAGTGATGCAAAAGCGCGAGAAAATATTATGTAGTTTTAAAAACAGAACATTACTCCGCTGCCGTGCAGAGCCTAAACCGCCGCAACTCGCATTTTGTCGTTTTTGAGTTATTTATTGATTCGTATTTAGCATTCAATTAGCTATACCAACTCTTTTTTCGCTACAACTGGGAGGTCGTAAATCAAATATCTACTCATGCAGCAACATAAAAATTTTAGCCCATTAATGATTAAAATATTAACTAAAATGCGGTTTTTAAAAATTGTTTATAGCTCTATTACTGTTTTTTTATAAAAAAACTTTTTACATTGTAATTTGATAAATAAACAATGTTTAAAAAAAAAAATGTGAGCTTTAATTCAAACTGCTTATACTCAAAAGAAGCATCTTTTTCCAAAACCAAGCAAAACACATTTATGAAACACTGCATTTTAGGTTAAAATAATCACCAAATGTATATTTTTTTCAAGTTTTAATACTGCATTTTAACTAGTTTTGGGCAACATTTTGTCTGCAGTAACTGTCGCGTGTTTAAAAAAACTTAATTTTAAAAAAGTATTAAATAACACCCTTTTTCTCACAATTAATCGTCATCGTAATAGCCTTATAATGAAATTAAAAAAATGGAAGTTTTTATCAATATAATTGCGATTTACTTGTTTGCAAAGTTTTTTGCGTTTTTCAAGAAAGTGGATTTTTTAAGTTACGGCAGTTTAAGGATTGCACGGCAGTACTATTCATTATCATCATACCATTGCATCTGTACACTAAACGCAGTGTATATCGATCACCTGTGTTATAAAGATAATGTGATCGGCCTTACGCTTCAAGGTGCCAGTCCAGGAACATGAAATATTGCAGTGTAGAACCACCGTTCTAATCAATATTTTTTCATGTCGACCTTCCCGGGAATCGAACCAGGAGTCTCAAGCATGGCAGGGGAACGCGCCAACCACTACACTACGAGGCGAACTTATATCCACTCGATTTCCTTATTCAGGATTTTTACCTAGAAAGTAGTCATCGAGTCAAAACCCTCGTCCAGGATTCTGGTTTTATTTCATACACAGAGTTGTATTCACACAGAAAACTGTTATTAATATCTTTTAAATGTCGCTTTATAAAATTACAAAATAACACCAGATTTGGAATGTTTGGTCAGCTCAATGCCTTTCAGGCATTGTACACTGATAACTTAATTAGAATTAGAGTTTAGTGGACTGTATGGAAATTGTTACTCAATTTTAAAGTTCTTCCGATTGTTTCCTATATGGAGCACTTCACTATTGCTGTAACACGGACACCGGTATCGTGTAGATGATGATGAACTGTATAATTTAGCCTGTTTACAACACTAACTTCACTTTGTACGAAATATGCTGATCCAGGATATGATAAAGATTTATCAGAGTGACAACTTTTCACATGTGACTTGCTCACAGGACGGTAAAAGCACAAGAATTTCGAAATAGGAAGGATTTGGGAAGGAACGAGATATTTACAGTCTTATATTATTACAATATTTGAGTTTGTCCAAATGTTCGTAGACAAAAGACTGGATTTAACCCCCTCGGGAGTCATTAAGATTAACAAATTACAACAGGGATGGAGAATACCTTAAATAAGGGAATATGGAAGTCTAGGCATTTACAGGGCTTATGACCTGTCATTGGCTGGTTTAAGTGACCACTTTACACACTGTGTAACATTCACCATTTTGCCTACATTTGAATATCCATATTTCTTCATTTCTTCCATCTGTTGATTTTAGTGAAGTTAAAGAGCTTTGTCTACGAACATTTGGACAAACTCAAATATTGTAATGAAACTAACTGGTCCAAGAAGAAGTTTAAAATTTGGAAAATTGTTTTCAGGCGTTGCCTAGTATGTGAAATAATTCAGTCAGATGAATCTCTTCGCAACAATAAAGTTTTCAGCTCTTTAACTTCACTAAAATCAACAGATGGAAGAAATGAAGAAATATGGATGTTCAAACATAGGCAAAATGGTGAATGTTACACAGTGTGTAAAGTGGCCACTTAAACCAGCCAATGACAGGTCATAAGCCTTGTAAATGCCTAGACTTCCATATTCCCTTATTTAAGGTATTCTCCATCCCTGTTGTAATTTGTTAGTCTTATATTAGTTGCCAGTATAGAAAATGTAAAATGTTTTAGGCATACATTCATGTAAAGTGGAATAAATAATGCACCACCTCGTTAATTTGTTCGTCTCTGCTTGATTGACAGGGTGTTTTTCAAATGATTGATTTTATAACTCATCTGTAAGATGTTGAAATATTTCCTTCCCTATCACACCGCTCCATCACTTCGTGGTAAACGTTAGATCATAATAATACTGCGTTGACAAACTGCTTCCAGTTTTTTGTCTCCTGTCAAATCTCTAGCCGTGTGCTCGAGGCGGTAGACATTTCAGTCAAAATGCACTCGTTATTTTCTTTAGCCTCTTAACCAAAATGATGTCAAATAAACTTAAGTGTCTTGTCACTTTTCGTCGGGTTAAAGGTGCATATAATCGAGTCTTTAATGCATATCTACCTATTATGTATTTCGGTACCCACGGATAATTTATCACGTTTAATAATGTAAATAACGTCGAAATATTGGTATATTTATCAGTGTTTATGTGTGTTTTTACTATTTAACCAATTAATTCAAGAAAGATTTTCTTCTCAATTGGTCTGGGTGTTGTGGTGTATTTTTCATAACCTCCTTCCATATCTCTCCATTCCCACCCGCTGACAAGTCTCTAAATAGAGGCTGTGCGGGTTATTCCCTTTTTAAAAATCCAAATCACTCATTAAAATGACGAATATTCACAGCACCAATAAAAAAGAGATAATTTTATGTTTTTCAAGCCTTTAAAAAAAAATAAGATGCAAATAAGTTTGCAAAGTAGTTATACAATTAACTTCCAGTGAAACCAGGAACAACTCACGCCTGTGAACTTGGTCCGACTCGCTTGAAACTCACTGAAAACTCTTTTTGAATTCAATAAAGGTGTCTCACTGTGTCCATAATAGAAACAACGAGACAGACACAGCTTATAGTGACACTATCAGGAACGACCAATGCCTGTGAAGTTGCTCCGACTCGTTAGAAAATCCGTGTTGAATCGGGGTTAATATGCGTATTTAAAAGTATAACTATAATTTAAATATTTTTTCGGCCTCGTGGTGTAGTGGTCAGCGCGTTGCCTACCATGCAAGAGGTCTCGGGTTCGATTTCCGACATGGTTGACACGAAATATTTATTTAAAAAAAAAAATTTTTACGCTAGAATATTTCATAGTCCCTGGTCTGCCACCAAAAGCTTAAGATTGATCATCTTGCTTTTATGTAACAGAAATGATCAGAAACGCTGCGATGTACCAATGCACCATTAGGTGCGAAAATGGAAATATGATGATGAAATATATTTTAATGTGTGGTAAAATAAATTTTGTAACATTACACTAGGGAAATATCACTTTTTTAATAACATTTTTAAATTAATACTGTAGAGAAAAAAATTTTTTTTTGGTTTTTATTAGTAGCAAAAAAATATTTTTAAATTCTCGCAAAAACAGTCATTGCATTGGCCACGCCTCTAATACGCCACGATTCATGTCAATTTTGAACTTTTCCTTCCCCAACCTTTCAAATTTTTATAGAACATCGTCACGAATCTTGACGTCACAATTAGAATTGCCAAACATGTTGCGTTTTTCTAGTGGCACATTTTTTTATAATTTCTTTTTAAAGTTATGTATGTAAAACGTTTCTCCACAATATTGATTTTGAAAATACAATTAATAATTCTAAATCCATTCCATATATTTTCATCGGTATTCGTAGTACGTGATATTTCCCTATTGTAAAAACAAACACGGATAGATAGATGTCTTCTTCGATAGGGCTTCAGCCCAAATCGAACCTTGGCCTCCTTCAGATTTTGACCCCAACTCCGCCTGTCCTCAGCCGCCGTTTTCCAATTTGCAACTTGTAGTAGCTGTGCATCTTTTTTTACGTCATCCTCCCTCCTCAGCCTAGGTCTTCCAAACCTCCTTCCGCACCCTGGATGTCCAGTCACGATTTCCTTAGGTACCCCCGCATTTGGCATTCTTTGCACATGTCCAGCCCATCAACCCGAGCAGTCTTATTTATATGTGTTAAGATCCTAGGGGTTTAACAAATGCGATTACAATAAATTGATCATTTCGTCGTCTCCACTCTCCTTTGTAATTTTAATTAAATTGTTTTTAAAGCATCCATTTTTTCGTAGGGTAGTAATAGTAAAATCATATTTTTTAAACATAGTTTTAGTTTTTCGTTCCAAATTCCTAATAATTTAATATTATTGTATCTTGAATCTTGTGCTTACACGAGGCAATGAATTTTGGATATTTCTCACATCGTAAAATATATATTTATTATTTCTGTATGACATTTACAAGTTTAACGACTCTATTACCAACTTATGTGGCTGTGGTACACCTATATATTTTTTAGTATTTACTACGCACTCAATTCTGAGTTATTATCTCAGATTTTTTTATGCTTTTAAAATCCCAGAGATGACATATTTTATTTTTAGAGTCGGTTTTAAAATAAATTTTACATTTTTTTTTTCTATCTATGTTTCGTGTTTATGCACTAGATAAATATTGAATAATACCATATATGAAATTTAATCCTTCCATACATATATGTGATGACTTCTTACAAGTATACGGCGAAGAACGCCCTTAGTTTGTTTACCAGGAATCTTAACAAACGGCTCTCTTTGTTTTAAGTTCACAAGCCTTATTTATTCAGTATCAGTATCATATCGTATTAAAATTAAACAAAAATGCAATTTTTTTTTCGTTTTATGAAACTGGAGTCGTAGTCAGACTAAATTTTGAACATATTTTTAATAACTTATATTTAAATATAATTTGTAAATTTAAAAACTAATGGGCATCTTCAGACTGGTAAGTATTATGCAGTGTAAGGTATGATTTATATAAAAATAAATATTATCTTTAGTGTAGGTACATTTAAAAAATAAGTCGAAAGAGATACAATAAATAATATTCAATGAAACAGAGTGGGACAATGTTATTGAAAACATTTATTTATTTATTTATACATCAACGGTTCAAAGAACCTTTTACAAAAAAATTTAATTTACAGAAATAATCACAGCAGTGCACAATAATCATGTAGTACATAGTATGAAATAATAGAATAATTAAAACTAAACAATTAAGTAAACATAAAATACAAAAAATTAAAAAGAAACGTAACATTTCTAAATAAAGATAGCAATAACCATGAGAAAATCTTATGTACTAAATATAAATATAACACAGTAAAGTTGAGAATAACTAAATAATAATAATAAAAAAAATAATACAAAATTAGTCCTTAAAAAAATATAAGTTTTGGTCGCAAACATGTCGCACCCTTAGGACATAAACGACTAAACTCAAAAAAAGCTTAAAATAAGACCATAAAACCACTTCAATGAACATTATCCATCTTTCTGCATTAAAAAAACGCTACATTCGGGTGGGAATAAGACAAAACCATTGCATCGGTCTGTTAAATCAGTCATTCAAAAATCGGTGTGAAATAGGCCAATCATGGAATATCAAGCAGTGGAGTGGGCTCGTGGTTTGCACGTGCACAGCGGTCCAGTCTCCGTGAATGTACTTGAAATAGTTTCTTAACCTGTTAAAGAAATAAATATTGATGTCGTTGAAACTAACGTCCCCCGTTTTTCTAAAGACCTCTCTGTAGTCGCCGCGCCGCGCCGGCCGCCGCCCACGTCCGCGTCCCGCCGAATTGAGAGCACGGACATTAGTGAACCACCCGATATCACGGAGGCGAACGCAACATATCAAGAACAGGTTCCTAGATAATATGGCTTACCAGTCCTATTTGGTGATACAATCGTAATAATAGGTGCAAGGCGCACCATTAGCTTGCCACTATGGAATTTGAGATTTGAGAAGTTTTCATTCATTCGTTTTGTCAGATTTCGCCGATATAATACGCCCTTTGAAAATCCTATCTTTTTTAGGGATGCGTTTATAAAAACAGAAAACTTTCGTTTCTTTTAGGGATTGGCTCATTAAAGCAAGAAAAACCGTCTTATTCTTGGGTTGGGCTCAGAAAAGCAAGCATATTTTATTTTATTCTTGGGTTGGGCTGGGCTCATTGGGTTTACAAAAGCAGAAAAATTAATGTCCTGTCATCTCTTGGAACGGATTTTTAAAAGCATTTGTGTTTTAAAGAACTTTCAGAAAAATATATTTTGTGCTAAGCAGGTGGTGGCGTTGAGCTTTTTTCGACAAATTCAAGGGCCCATATCACACGTATCGTCTAAATCCATGTCACGGTAAAATTCATCACTGGTCACTGCATTGGTACACCGATTGCAGCGTATCTTGATCATTTTTGTTACATGAAGTTCAGATTATCAGTCTTACGCTTCAGGTACCATTCCAGGGACTAAGAAATATTCTAGTTCAAAAACATCATTTTAAATAAATAATTCGTATCGACCGTGTCGGGAATCGAACCCGAGACCTCTTGCATGGTAGGAAAACGCGCTGACCATTACACCACGAGGCCGACACGGTAAAATTAGGGTGGATTTACAATTATTACATTATGTTGCATTTATTTAAAATTTATTCAGCGTCTGGTAAAAATCCTGCTAAAGGGAGTCGAGTGGAGATTAGTCGGCCTCATGGTGTACTTGTTAGTGCGTCTATCTGCTATTAAATAAATAACCATTTTTTTTTTTTTTAAACATAAACAATAATAAAAATAATGTGACCTCTTAACCTTAACCCTTCATACGTACTTTTTTTTTACATGTGAGAATTATTACAAAGAAGAGAGAGAAATTACGAAATGTTGAGACAGTTTTAAACACTATGTATATTATTAGTCACGATATTTAAACATAAACAGTACCTTTTTAATGGCCTCTATTAAATTCTTTATGTGTTGATTCGGGTTTATTTTGAAAATATTTCATTCTAACTGTTGATGAAATGCTATTCGCTAAATTTATAGTATGTAAACATAACTGTAGTTTCTAGTATTTAAATTTACTAACTCACATATAATAAAAATTTGCATAATATGTGAATTTAAATGAAAATATGTTTCAACTGTTTTTTATTCAAAGGGGTTTAATTTTTTTTAAAAACAGCAGTATTCAATAAAGAGAATTTTAAAAATGACGTGAAACTCAGAACCGAATTATGATTAAGTATGAAGTGATCTTTATAACTTAGACAAAAATACTTTAAACATACAGTTACTTCTAAACACTGTTCTATCTTTTATTGCTTTATATTGTATTTTTTAAATTTTGTGTTGTTTATATACTCATGTTTTTTATAACTTCCATGTTTGTAAAAGCCTTATGGTCGTGAAAAATTAATAAAATAAATAAAACAATACATTTTTAAAAAGTTGGTTGTAACTTTACTCTAAACATCAATAGTTTGCTTATTTTACCCCAATTATTTTTTTAAAGTTACAAACGAAAACAAATAACATTGAAAATCATTAAAAAATTTAAAAAAAAAAACTATTTCCATTGATATTTTTTTTACAGCTCTTTATGAATTGATACCTGATAGTTATGTTATATTTCATGTTGATACCGAACAAATAAGCGTAAATGATTTTCGGATCAGAAATTATAATAGTATTCGAAAATTCCAAGAAGGAAGATTCTTAATTACAACTATTGTAATCAATTGATGGTAACTATATTGATTCATTCTAACAATCATTGCTTCGTCGAGGTGCACGGCTGCGGTCGTTGCAATCAACTAATCTTGATCGACACTAAATCAATCATTCGAGCATGTACGCATTATATTTTATTATTTAATAAAATACGTATAAAAATAACAAAGTGGTATAAATGTAATGTTCATGTCTTTAATCTATAAAAATGATTCATGACGTGTATCGGTACATCAAATTATGTATTATTTACATATAATTACTCTAAATCAGTTTTCCTCATTTGTTTTGGCAACCGTTTTGGAACAAATGAATGTCGCGTATTAAATCTCATTCAGACCGTGACGAGTTAAAGAAATAACAAGGTGTCGACGTTATTAACCCAACCGCTTATTATAATATTTTTTGTCATATTTAAAATCTCGTAATTTTTGCATTAATATTCATGTAGCCATGTAGCGAGTTCCTTCTCTTCTTGAGCTATGTATGTCCGATCACGTAACGGGTATTTCGATATTAGCCCAAGTTCATGAACACATATTATTAAGCAATTTGCCTTTTTTCTTATCGTAAATTATACATGTAGATGTTTTTCAATTCAAAAGTACGGAGGAGATTATTTATCGCGTGTTTTAATGACTAGTTGTGTGTCTGACACGGAAATATGTTCTGGATCGTGACAATGTATGGGGTGAAATTCTCATCACGCGGGACCAGCTTTCTTCAGCCTGCAGTGTGTTGTCTATTGGCTGTGTGTGCCCCATATATGTACGTGTTGCTAGTTGCTATCAATCAATGTCTTATCGCTGTGATAAGAAAACGAGAACTCTTACGATGGGATTTGAAAATACATAGAATTAAAAAAAAATATATATTGCTTTTTTCACCTAGTTCATTAATATATGGAACGAAATTTTTATCGCTTCTAGCTTAAGTCACAGCGATGTATGCATTTGTTTCCATGGGGACATTTTTCTTAAAAAACAGTATAATTTGTACGTTGAGAGTGTAAAAGAATAACTAAATTCCAGGAAAAATTATTGTAGATGTTTTTTTTGCATTGTAATAATGTAAAAAAATGTACATATGTTTTTATCGGCGGTTCTTATATTTGTCATTACCTCATTCAACTCTCCAATAAATTACAGTAAATAATTCATACGTTTTCACATTTGCCCTCTTAAAATGTATAATTAGTATATTATGTATCTTAAAAGTTACACCTCATAAAATGTAATCGAGTTACACATCATAAAATATATTTTAATATTTTATTTTAAAATGTATTTTGTTTTTTATGGGTAAAAATAAAAATAAAATAAAAGTAGGACACAGCATGACCAACTGTGTTGTTTTTGTCCATTGATGACTCTGTAAGCTTGATGTCTGGCTCTTGTTTATTTGAAAATCGAGCACACTGCGTGCATTTGGCTACGACAGGCTTTTTAATATCTCCTAGGTGTGGTCATCACAAAATTCTTCGCATTTCCTGTGAGCCGGTGCCGAGTAGTAACTTACATTAGCTATAATATAATCCCAGTTAGTGTGTTGGGTGACTGTTTAGTATTAAGCTCGTCTTATTGGTTGTTTTGCGGATTATTTTCGACTTTGAGTACGGAGTGGATAATAGTAGGCAGTGTAGGCATGTGCACATTATCCGCTGGAAATGGTCGCGAGTCGCGAGTGGACCTCACTATAATGTATAAATATTGTTGACATGCCGGGCAATGCACCCGCCCCCGACTATCATCTACCGTGGACAATCGATGGCATTGCATGATGTCGGGTCCGATGTCGATTAGCGCAAAAACTAATCGTACATTGCAAATCGACGCTTTTTTGTGAAGGTGCTTTAGGAATAGGAGGGAATATTCTTTATAATATAAAAATCCATCGATTACGATATATTTAGGAATATTACCAAATTTCTGTGTTGATTTATAATCAATGGCTTTCAGCGCGTACGGCTATCATCAAATCGTCCACACGGCCAATATTTTCTCTAGCCTCTAATTCGTATCAAACTGCGATGCAATAAGTCTAGCGGCTAGTGTAATCGTAGTAATAAAAATCGGAGGATAGAGAACATTTGATTGGAGCGATTTTACACGTACTAAGCGCTCAATTTATACCCGTATCCACAAATATAAAAGTGAAAGCACTCCCTCCACATACCCTAAAATCACTTTAAAGACCAAAAGTCTTCCTTTCGGTTTCGCTCATACTAAAAAAAACTTTTTTTTTAAAAAATGGAGTAGCTTTATTTTAAATTTCATAAACAGCAATTTTGATTTCATTGAACTTTACTGCTTTCTACAAATCATATGGAGGACTTATGTCGGATATTGTCATTCTTTCTTATGACCAAATTGTAATGAAGAACTTTAGGCCTACGGGAAATTGGATGTAAAAAATGTTTTCTTATGCGCGGTAAAAATGAAAGCATTAGTTGCACGGCAAATTTTCTTGAAAATGTACAATTTAAAAAAAAAAAAAAAACGAACTACTTTGAATGGCAACACTAGTTCATATGAATCGACCAATGATAAGAAAGTTGTGGAAGATTTCCGGTTTACTTAACGTCAACGGATCAATCGGCAGAACTGACAGAGAAGAAGCGGACGAGAACTTAAGACGTCATACGCAGAGTAATTTCAGAAACACAATTTAAAAAAAAATCATAGCGCTGATAATACGATAGATACATATAAATATATGTTTTTTTGGTTAAGTTTAATATAGTATATTAACAAAAATAAAATAAATTAAAAAAACACTTACCAAACCAACAACACTAGCAAACATCATGATTATTTTATTTATTTATTTATTTACGGACATTGTCCATTATACAAATGGATAAATATTACAATACAAGAACAGTTGAAAATATTAAAAAATAGTAAAAGAAGCATTGACAAACATAAGGGGCATCAAGACAAAATCTGGACTATTTTTTTAGTGCTCGTTTAAACCGTTGAAGGATTACCTAACTCTACTGAAAGCCCTTCATAGAAATCACCACAAATATAGGGCGGAAACGATATATAGTCTACTGAATAGTAAATCAATTTATTCTGATGTATAAAGTAATAAATTATTAGCAATCAGAATCCAGCCACACGCCGTACAGGCTGTTAAATGAAGTACATATTAAAATAAATGTGTTTGCAAACATGCGGCTTCAAACTGTTTTTATTAAGTACAAGGTGCCAGACCACTCCAGTCAACATTCGCCCCATGTAATTATCGTTGACGCATACTTTTTAAACTCGTGCATCTTCTGTGTTCGTAAAACGTTTCTTACATTTTCTTCTCGGCTCATTTTCGAAGAACCGATTTATATTCCGAAGCGATCCGACATGATACGATGACTAATTTTATTATATTATTAGAGAACACGTTCCCGGGTGTAGATTTCTTCTAAATGATCCAAGACAGATTCGACTTGAGAAGAGGGTAGCCCACATGCATCGTCGCGTTGTACAATAATTGATTATCGAAATTGACTGTAAAACCAGATTAAAAAAAAAAAAAAACGTTTTGTTTTATATCGTGCGGTCATGTCGGATCATTCAGATGCACTGAGACGTGTTTTAAGAACTATCGACTGATATCGTTATCAGTTTATAGTTCTGCAAATGTTATTTGGAACAACTAATCATACTTTTAAGAAATTATTAAGAGAATCTGAATGATAATACCACATCCGGTTTTCATCTTCTTGTTCACTACCGATAGGCTGTTTTTAATTCTTCAAGTAGTATCAAAAGTTATTCCAGACGTGATATGAATAATTAGTCATAATGAATCCCTTGTCTCTATAAATAAATTGCCGTGTCTACTCTACACTCTACAGTCTACAGCGCAGCGCTCGCGGTTGCTGGACGATTTGTGTTTAGATAAATAAGCATTTGCTTGTCGCCGACAAAAAAAAATCTCTTCGCAGGAAATGAGAAACTCTCCGGGAATTTACGCAACTGAGAATGAGTGATATGGGTCTATATTTGGACCCAAAGTCACGAAGCGTGACATGTTTTTATATTGAGAATATAAATAAATAATATATCTGCATGCATCTGTAATAACGCACATTCTTAGTCAACATGAACATTCTACTAACTACTAATCACATCTGACTGTTTTTAAGTCAACAAAAGTTATAAATGAATAGTAAAGGTACGAGTATGATCCATCTGTGTCAGCGAATTTCTGAAGATGGAATTGTTAAAAAATCGAATTTGCTCTTAATACAAATCAATCGCATATTTTTAAGTCTGATTTTACAGTAATTACTTCTATTTAATGGTTTTTATATTGAATTATTTTTTATTGTTTTACTCATCACATTATGTTTCTGGTACATTAACATTATTTTTTCTTTTCCTCACGAATCATGCTCCCAATACTGGACTCGACTAACTACAGTTTTTCTGTAAATACTATAAACAATTACTCACCCTTGTAAGCCGCTTTACATAATTGCCGTGCATAGTTCATGCATGCCCTTAAATATTGATAACTTGTCAAACCTTAACCTTTATTTAGTGTCTGTCGCCTCTCAGAAACAATATTGTTTGTCTTGTGAAGGAATATTTCTGTCGATCTATGGTACTCGTAGGTCACGAATAAATAGAAGGTTCGTTGACTGTTTTCTTTTCCACTGGTACAGTTTGTTTTCTGTTTGGAACCTGAGCTTAATATAAACAAGAACAACAGTTGGGAGCGTTCAATTATTTTTCTTGACTAGTTTTGTAAATAAGCTGTATCTGTTGTGACAACAATTCAATAGAGCTGCCATAGATGGTTCAATTTGGAGAATTTTTATTCCCGCAGATTCGGTGCAAATCTTGTCTCATAAGCTTTTGCGTCCTTTACTGTTTTGTGTAAAAGCTTCTAAGAGAATAGCGTCGTGTCGGCATCACTTCGCTAGTTTCAATAGCCTATTTGCATCAATATTTTTTTGCTTTTAAGTTAGAGAAGTTGTCACAGCTGATATATAAACTATTAAAAAAATAAATTATTCTTACCAGACAACAGACACGTTAGCATCTATTTTCGAACTAAATATTATAGTCCGTGCTATTAAGCTTGTTTTTTCTCCTTTCGGTACATTATTTAAACCGAATGTTAGCAGGAGGCGTACGTACTCGGCTGATGTTTGTGTATCCTCTGAGCGAGTACTTTCATCAGCGCCGAAGGACTAAACCCACGCGGGAACCCACTCCTGTCTACTAGTATCTTGTATGCATATACACTTTCTCTGGTATTGAATTCCAATAGTATCAAACGCAATGCTAATGCAGTTTCGCCATTATTGTATTGCAGCCATGTATGACCATCTACACTAAGTTTAAGTATATTTGAAACCTTAGTATTGGCATTGGTCGCTGATCTTAACTTACCTCTGTCTTTGCGTCCCACTATAGACCTCGCTGCTTGTATGACTCACCGCCCGCTCTTTGTTCTTTCATTTACTTACTGATGATACTGAAAGGCCGCTTACACGTGGACAGCAAAATATTGTTCAGTTCTGTTTCATTGTCCGCGTGTAAACAGCAATTTGTAGGACAGAACATGTTCCGAGACATTGTCGCGGAGATAGACGGGTAGGCTATCTCCGTGGAATAATGACTACCTCCATTCACCGTATTATCCAGTATTATCGGCCATTGTGATAAAGAAGTTCCGGGGGGCGAAGCACCCATTTTTCTTCCAAAAATGCGGGCATAAAAAATCTTTTTTATTATTTAGTTCGTTCTTTAACAAATCCAATACATCTTGGTATAAAATAAATCATGTTTTCGCGAGCTCGCTCGTAATAAACGCCTTCGTGTATTCATTTTCGCAGCGCTCACGTGTGAACTGCGGTCAAATTTTCGTATTTTCCCAGCGTTCTGTCCTGCAAGACAATATTGTCCTACCTATTATATTGTCCACGTACAAACGATACTTTACACAAATGCAGAATACAATAAATATCTTGTCCCTTCATTACGGGCCAACGCAATTTTCTAAAGCTGTTTACTGCAACCTTTAAATGTTCTCGTCTACTTACAGTATTTGGAATTTAATATTAACCATTTGGAATTCTCCGGTCTTAAATATACAAAATAGGGAAACATTTTTCATAAAAGAAAGGATGATTTGTGTTAGTCGTGTATACAGGTTGTTCTTTAAACCCTGTCACATCCGAAACCTCAATGATCAGTATGGGCAAGAAGACATATTAACATATATTATTTTTTTTATTTAGAACGAAGAAATTAAAAAAAATATATATATTAAAAAAACAAATAGTTGCTTACTTCGGCAGGGGAGAAGCGAAGGGAGCGCGGCGCAGTATCAGACTCCCTCATCCCCCTCCTTGTTTCTCCCCTGCAGAAGTAAGCAACCTGAATGATGAAAAAAAGAACTGAAGTACTCTCTTATGATAGAGAAAATCCAAAAGAAGTTTCTGAGATATCTCTACATGAGAGAGTGCGGGTATTATCCATATGACAGATCTCAGAGAGTAGAATATTTTGAGCCGTATAACGCCGTATAAGCCGCATAGCCATCAGACAGGAGACATAAAGAAATAAAAAAAAAGAACAGTTTAGGTTGAACTTGCCAAAAAAGAGTCAGGCTCTTGTGTTTGGCGAGTGTACAAAATAATGTAAAATGCATACCAAATAAATAATAAAAAATAATAAAATCTGTAAAATATAACACTAAAAAACCAAAATTAATTCATGTACGTACATAATATGCATATATTCCTACTTACACAGTACATACGTTAAAAAATACATTTTATGTTAACTATGGAAGAAAGTGAGTAAGCTAAATAGAATTCGGCTTTGAATTCTTGCTTCTGTGCTTTTTTTTCCCCCTCTTGTATTTGCATGTAGTTTAGCCGAGACCCTGCATTGAGTTGCTCCAGTATGTGCCTGGTCGTAAGCAATATGACGACAACAAGGTGAATAATCCCACGCTCTTAATACATTCATAATTTAAAATTATGTTTTGTATGGTTTTATTTCTTAGAAACTCCAGTACACACCCGCTTTATGTAAAAGTTGATCACGTCTAGTTCCGTACCATACGGTAGTAATTTCAATAATTGATTTATTCTTCTTGCGGTGCCTTATCAGGTCCCCCCGTCGTTGACGCTCACTACAGCGACAGCATCTCGGTCCTGCGCTACTCTTGTATTCCGCAGCCAGGACAACTGCTTATTGGATGCACTCGCCATAGTGATTCCTGGGAAAAGATGACCGGAGTGGTTTCCCGTTGCCGTA
>NW_028278211.1:0-21419 GCF_059751315.1 Micrasema longulum
CTTGCGTAGACCTTTTCGTGGTTTATTTCTGATAAAAATTACAGAAGCCATTTTCATTCTCATTTTTTCTTTTGTTGAATAAATCTCTACAATAATTTATCCAGAAAACAATAATCATATATCATGAAAGTCACAGAAATATCCCATTCAGTCTACGCTTTTATTTTCTAATTTATCGTGTACTTTAATTGGATTTTGTATCGCGGGATATTTAATGAAAATACGAAAATAAAACTCAATGCATTCTACGTTTAATTTAACTGAATCTGCAAAATTTAATGGTTATGTTAAAAGTTAAAATTTTTAGTCAATTGACATAGGTTTTTTTGTGGTTTTGCTTTGCGAAATAGATTTAAATGGTTTTTGGAATCAGATGGTATCTAGTGGTTTCATTGCTAAGTACGAGTACCTTTCCCTCTGAAAGGAATTTTGTATATTAAAGGCATCATACTTTCTCAGTTTTCTGCTAGCATAAAGAAAATCTGTAAATATTAGGTTAATTTAATGAAATAGCTTTTTCGTTCCGGCCAACATAGATCGGTAAAGTTATTAAATAAATTCAATACAGAAACCTAACGCTTCAGTATGCATCTAGCGTTGTTATCATTATTTTTATGTGCATGCACTATTTTTGTAATGACCTAATGTACAAAATGATTCTATGAATATTAATATTAATTTGGCTTAAAGTTTATAATTTAAGTAAAACATTTTAATACATTTTGTAGTATTGAGGCTTTTTGTTGATATTTCTTGATAAAACTCTTTAGTTAATAATTTTGATGGAATTTTAATTAAGTTATCAATAAAACTTCTTGGTTTAGTACGCCGTACGTCTGTACGCCGATGACGCAGTCCTCCTAGCTGACAGCGAAGAGGAACTGCAATCCTTGGTTACAAAGGTTTACGAAGTGTGCAAGGAGAGTGATTTGCTAATGAATGTGCAAAAGTCGAACGTCATGGTCCTTGAAAGAAATGTAACTATGACTGAATGTAAGATTGTAGTAAATGGAGATAGTTTGAAACAGGTCGAAGAATTTGTATATCTGGGTAGTATGTTTACTAGAGATGGAAATATGGACAAGGATATTGAAAGGAGGGTTAGTGCCGGTAACAGAGTTAATGGTGCCTTAAAGTCTGTCGTAGCAAATAAGTGTCTATCGCAAGAGGCTAAATTAGCAGTTCATAATGGAGTTCTGGTACCAACCCTAATGTATGGAAGCGAAGCATGGAGTTGGAAAAAAAGGGACGAAAGTAGACTGAATGCTGTTGAAATGCGATCCCTCAGGCGAATGTGCGGAAAAACAATGTATGATAGGTGCCCTAATGTCGAAATTAGAGCAGAATGCAAGGCTGAGTTAAGCATTATCGACAAAATTAAGAAAGGTCTTTTGCGATGGTTCGGTCATGTAGAGCGAATGAATGATGAAAGAACGGCTAAAAAGATTTATGATGCGAATGTGTCTGGTTGTAGAAGTCGAGGAAGGCCGAGAAAGACATGGCATGATCAAGTACAACAAATTCTTGAAAGTGGTCATGTGAAAAGTCGGAATAATCGACGTGCGTGCATGAGAAGATGTATGAATGTGAAGGAAGCAAAGGAAGTGTGCCAGGACAGAGTGGTGTGGCGTTCTATCCTCTCTGCCTACCCCTCTGGGGAAATGGCGTGATGGTTAGTTAGTTAGTGATCTTCTTATCTCTAAAATACGAGTATGTTAAAAATATTAAAAAAGCTGTAAACGTTGTAAACAATCTACCAGTCTTGAAGATGCCTACTTAAGCAAAAGCGCTCGTTGGTCAAAAAAATAAAACTTAACCATGAAATTTTATTGATAACTTTATTTATTATTTACAACTAATGTTGTTAATTTTTATTTTGTCATCGTTTCCTGGTACGAATTTATACAGATGATTTAGAATTTGTATTTTAAGTTTTTTTTTCGAAACATTCCTTCATCTCATAGTTGTATACTTCTTCTGGGAGAGCATTTTATGCCTTAGGACCTGCGACAACAAATACTCTCACTGAATTTACATAGTGTGCTAGTTACGTGCCGGTATTATGACTTTTCTTATTGCTCTAGATGTAGCCGATCTAAGCGTAAGACGTATGTCAGCTAGTTCATCTGGAATGCATAGTTATTTTTGATGTTCCTGAGCAGAGTTGTGCTGTGACTTATATAGGTACATAAGCCAACAAAGTTTGTATTTCACCATCAGTGAAAAACGTAGTCAGTGTAATTTCCAAAGTAGTGGAGTGATATGACTAAACTGGGAGATTTGAAGAAAAAAAATTCCTTCTGAGTATCATTCCTATTAACTTGCTGTTTATTGTATCTCATTTATAGTTAAACGCAGTTTTGAAACCCTTGTATAATTATTTATTTATTTATTCAAATAATGATACATACTCGTATTACAAAAAAAAACTTAATCACATATCCATAACTCTTTGAAGCCATGAGCCCCGTGTTGAATCGGGATGCAACATAATTGAAAGTATTTTAATTTTTAGCCGTTAAAACTTTTTTAGTATTTCACAAGGCTTACAAATTGTATTGAATGATTTGGACACGCATGCACATAAATGTTGGTACTGAAGACATTGTCGTATTTATATGCATTACATATTCACTTTTTTTTTTTTAAATGTAAGTGTTTCTTACAATATTTTCTTAGCTTATGATTTGAAGTTTCTTTTATAGAAAATATCGACTTTAGTTGGTGTATTGTTATTTTAATTCAAATTTATTTTTTTGACTAAAATAACATCACAAACAAAACAAAGTATTAATGGCGTTTAATTGGGGCAACACATAAGGGAACTCCTGAGGAATGGCTTGTTATTATAACGGCATTCAAAAAAATTCATTATACCGAAGTTGCTTATTTTTTACCTTGCTTATTATGTACAAGACTTATATTTAATGCAGTTAACTGCAAAAGGTATGTTTCTTCTAATTACTCTGGCTATATATATCTATGGTGTGAGGATCTGTTGGCATATTCGTAATAAAATGGCATAATACTCTTCAATTGCAAGATCATTTGTCTATTACATATAATTTCACTGATGTAAAACATGTTGATCTCCAAAGTGATCATGTTCAGCTGCCTGACTACTCTTCTAATCTGCATAATCAGAGGCCGGTTGGTTTCGGAAACCTCAAAACAATCTGCGCTGACGCCGTCCGAGGTATCCATTTGGAATACAAGAATTAATAATCTCCAAAATGGTCGATTTTTCGAAATAACCTCTTGAAAAAATATGTCAGTTTGAACTCATCCCTTAGTAGCAAGTTGGTCTCGAGCATGCCCAAGAGGAATGCAGTGGTAGAGTGATGGAGCCAAAGCATTTAATCGACCGCATATTCTAGATAAAATGTTTTTTTCTTGGGTACTTGTCATTTGACTATTGTTTTGAGTTGTTTGAGTCGTTGTTGGTTTTGTTTGTATTACTGCGTAGTTCTTCCTTTCCGAAGCGGGATCTGGAGCATGCGACTGCGGTTTCAACTTGGAACTAACACTGTATTCCTTCATTGTCATACTGGGAAATCATAAAAAAGGCGATTGTACTGACCATGTGTATTCGATTAATAACAAAATAACAATACTGCAGTGAGATGTGCAATAAAAGCTTTGACAGTTTCTATATTATGTTATTATTGTGGTTTGATTGTAGAGAAATATAACATTTTCGCTAAATTAGTTTTTTTTATTGATAGTTTTATTGACAGTTTGGGGAAAAGTCTGGGTGCTTTCATTGTATTTTTTTGAGTTCTTTATCAAATGACTGTATCGCAAAACGTGCGTCCTATTAAACTAGTAAAATAATAAAAAATTGCAGTATCAAATCATTTAAATTCTAGTAAATGTAAACATAAGTATCGTCGAATTTTTAAAACATTTTTCTAAAAGCGATACGTCCAATATATTTCGCTATCGTGCCGCGGGAGTTTGCAGCAATAATGGTTAAACTGTTTAACTCTATCTGATATTACATGATCCCCAATCTATAGGGAATAGTAATCGCGTCCATTTTCGCACAATAATATTCTCTATCGCATTGCCATACAAAGGCGCTTGTTCAACACGCAAAAATGAGATCCTTTAGGCTATTCGGGCTATTGATATTTAACGTATATTATTTATTAGATTTTTTTTTAATGTCATGTTTTTGCTATGTTTCAGCTTTTTAACGTAAACTTTGAAGTTCTGTAAAAAAGATGTAGATATTACTTTAAACGGTTTGACAATTTCAATATTCGATTCAATTTCAATTCGTTGTAATGGTTAGTTCATTTACCCATGCATGGGTTCTCGAATTCGATTCACAGTAAGGTTAATATAAAATATTTATTTTATGTGGTGCTTTTACACATCAATATTTTATAATTCTTCAACCACAGCGTCAGATTAATATTACGATTCAGTTTCTTTTTCAAATAATATCTTCTCTACAATAACAGTAAATATTTCCCGAAAGTGTATTCATTTTATTAGTGTCCACGGCAGTAATGCTTTTTATAAACAGATACATATACACATTAAACAAAACAGTGTTATATCACAAAACAAATAAAACAGATAATTTGTACCATAAACCTAGTATATCTTTGGTATACATAACATTATTTTCAAATATTTTTCTTTTCTTCATATATTTCTTGATAAAACACCAAAGTTAATCATTTTCTTAAATGATTTGTTTTCTAAGCTTTAAAACAAATCTTCGGAAATTAGGTAACTAAGAACTTTTTTTATTTAGTCTTAGATGTATTTATTTTAATACCTATGTCGCTTGCTGCCATCTCTTGCTATGAGAAATCATCTTTTAATCCAGAAATAGACCTGAAGATTATGTCTAGGTTCACTGTATAGACTAATATCTGGGTGATCTTTATAAAAATTGTTCCTGTTCTTTCTACTCTTTCATCTTTCATGGATTTTCTTAGATTTATATTAAACAGCATGCAAGCCATTGCATCACCTTGCGTTCGACAGTTGTACGTCTGGAATAGACCGGATTTGCTGTTTAGAACCTTTACCGAGCATTATAATTTAGATATTGTCATCTTAGTAAGTCTTATTAGCTTTTTAGGAATCCCTAATTCAGCCATTGCCTTATACAACTTTTACCTCTTGATACTGTCATATGGCGCTTTAAAATCAAAACACTTGTGGTGGGTCTTATCTCAGCATTTGTCCAGTCATAAATATCAAAGAGTACAATTTTACTGCATTATTTTATTTTTATTTTTACTATCAAACTTTGTTACTTAATGTAATGATAAAAAAAAATAAAAAAATTTAGATATATGGTCTTAACTTTGCTACATCATGTAATATTAAATTACTTATCTCTTATGTATTTCCTGACATGAATAAATTCTTATTTTGTATATTGATACGAGTATATCATAATATTTATAAATGTTTTGATTTTAGTGTAAAAGAGTCCCGACTTAACATGGAATTTTCTAGCAAATTGAGTCATAAAAACATATAATTGTTCTATAATAAAATTGTAAATTGTATGTATTGAACAAAAAATAAAATCAATATTTTCTCAGTCTTAACGAGGACTTACAACAAATCCCTCGTAACTTTCCGTTTGCTTCATCTCGCTCGAAGAAAGGGGGACCCATTAGGCCTCAATACGCCTATACGTTTTGGAAAAAGAAACAATAAATACATGTTATTTCTTTGAAACTCGCATCTATTACTAATAAATATGTATGAAAGTACGCACCGTGGACGAACGCGGGATATTTTTATCCATCAAATGCCCATTTAGTTTCTACCAAGTCCTTAGCATACCTAAGCACAAAGCGGCAAATCATTTTCGGGCTAGACTTTCGTCACTTTTTTGTTACCTTATATTTTCAACTTCAGATATTTTTATATAAACATTTACCCAAAATCCTTAAAATGTTGATGCTTTTTCTTTCACATCGGTTTGAATTGAGTAACAGGCTTTTCCCTCGCAATATTCACAAGTAAAAAATTCCAACTTCATTATTTTACATGATTTGTACGTTTATATATCCATTCATAAATACTTGAATGGTGTGATTGTATGCTTTGTATGTTTTGTAACGAACGCCTCTTGGCAGCCATTAATTGATGCAGTTTTGTGACTAACGCTGTTTAAAACACATATACTGTTAAACGTATTACCTGAATCTCATTTATTTTTTGTACAGAGAATCCTTTGAATACTTGTTTCCAAGCACTGCTTTCAACTTTCGCTAGTCTTTCATTCATCACTCAGTCTGATTTACAACTTAAACGGCCCGAAAAGCCTTTAACCTCCTTTCTTCTTATGTTCCTTGGTCCGTGTGTAGCTACGGAGCAGGTGAATATCTCTAGGGGTAAATGAAAGGTCTCGTATATTAGCCGCTCCTCCGCATTAATTGCTTGGCCAGCCGCCAAAAGTCTTTAGCCTTCTTTCTGAATTTATAAAAAAAAACACGGGTGTGAGTTATTCAGGTGCGCTCACAATATGAATTGTACGTATTATTTACTCTTTTCGCGTTATTGGATTACTTCCGTTTGTTTTCTCCGAAGATAAATTTAATTTTAGAAATAACTTATTCTGCAGACACCGCGATGCCTCCGACGTTTTGTTAAGAAGATTTTAATTGTGGAAACAACAATGGCCTACTTTAGAGATTTACAATAACCAATTTTCTTCTAAAGTTCTAAGCCTTTTGTTAAAGTTTATTTTCACCTCGAGTAATAAAATTTTCGTGAAATAATATCAGTTAGAAGTTTATGAATACTTCCCCTTCATAGTGTTATTATACATTTTGCATATTTTTTTAAAAATTGCTTCTTGTGTTATTGCCCTTGATCATATTTTAACAGTTAATTCACTTTATTTATTTTAACTCTTAAAAATGTTATTCTTATCTAAAATATTCTTATATATATTTTTTTGGAACTTTTACTACAAAAATTACTTTTTAAATCTACAAAATTATAGATATAAAATCTTTATAATAACATTAACTTATTTTGGTTTAAGGTTCGTTCGTTTATCTAAGCTGCCTATCCTTTATCAAATAATTGGTTATTTATCCACTTGATTCAATTTAATTACAAATATTATCATTTTGCATAAGCACCTTACGCAACTCAAGTTGACCTGTAATTGGTTTCCGATAGACACTGATTCCTAATTAACATAATCCAAGCAAGGTTTCGCTTATACCCGGTTTAATACTTTAATTTTACGACCGATCTCTTAAGCAAACTGAGGCCATTCAAAACTACACTCAATTTGCTAAACCCTAATGGAATAAATAACCCCCTTTAATGGATTTTCTGTGTAACTTTTAGTCCCATTTTTTTCACTACGCACACAAATATATTTCGAGATTTTCCGGTAAGAATTTGCTAAACAGACTCTTATTTCTGGGAGAGTTAATTTATTGTTTACTTTGTTTAGTTATATTAGGCGAACAGTTTTTTTTCTTTTGGTTTACTACCATACTTGGTGTCATAATTCACTTTTACTGTAATATCATTTTAAATACTTTACATTAACTTTTGACTGCATGTATTTTTACTATATTAACACAGTATTCAAAAATAATAACAATTTTTTTTTTCATACGTTTAACTATGTTTCAATCAATAAAATATAGTAATAAGTCACTCAAAAATACTGAAAAGTTTTAAAAGATTTTATTTATAAGTTTAAAACATTCCTCTTTATAATTTTTTTACGTCATTATATATTTTTATACATAAGTATATTCTTTTTTCCTAAGTTTTAGTTTTAAATAATAATACTTTTTTTATCGTTTAGTGTTTTTCGAAATTGATTTCATAGTTTTTTTTAACTGGTTCAAAGTATTTCTACTACCAAGTTATCATTTTTATCGATGATTATAACTGGTATTTTTTTTTATACAGTTTATCTTTTTTAGACTTTCTTAATTTTTAAATAAATAATATAGTTTTAAATGCTCTGTATTATTTATTATTATATATACATGTATGTTTATTTAACTGTATTTGTAACGAATATGTAAAAGGAACTAAGTGCCGTTTATTTCAATAAAATAAAATAAATAATTGGCTAATAATAATAATTATTGATAAATATGGATAACTTATAAAGCGCCATTTTCGTAATATAATACCTCAAAGGGTGCTTTACAAAGTGATTAAATGAAGATATAAATTTTATTTTAACTTTTTAATTTAAGAAAAATAATGTACTTTTTCATATTACTTTTTCACCACATGCTAAGAATTTATTCGAATGATTTTAGAGAACAAGTGAGTTTTAAGTTTCTTCCGAAACATCACTTCACTCTCACAGTTTCGGACTTCTGCTGGGAGAGCATTCCATGCCGTAGGGTCTGCGACCGCAAATGCACGTTCGCCGAATTTAGTGCGCTGTTTGCGTAGAGGTATAATAACTTTTCCTTTCGACGTAGATGTAGCTGATCTAAGCGTAGGACGTCTGTCAGCTAGTTCATCTGGAATGCAGAGTTCTCTTAGATATTCTGGAGCAGAGTTGTGCAGTGACTTATACACAAGCCAACAGAGTTTGTATTCCACCCTCTGTGGAAAACGTAGCCAGTGCCATTCCCGAAGTAGTGGAGTGATATGACTGAACTTAGAAATTCCAAAAATAAGTCTCGCTGCGGCATTCAATACAGACTGTAGACAAGTCATTTTTATGTTTAATTACGGTATGTATGATTGATTTTTTTTTAGTTATTTTTTTTTAAATATATTTTTTTTTATTTTTCACAATATACATAAAAGGTAAAACAGAGTATTCAAAAAATAAATAAATAATTATATAGCAATGAAATTAATGCTACATATCTGTAAGAATAGTAAACAAAATATACCACAAAGACATGGCCCGTTCGTGGGTATACAATAAATGTTTATGATTTTTTTTCTCTGTAATTAATAGACAGGTATAATATGTTTGTATAATAGGTATAAGTAAGAGAAAAGAAAATATTGTGTAAAAGATTGGGGGGTACTTATTTATTTTATAGTAATTAAAAAGAGAAATAAAAAACATAAAAATATTCTTTAAAGGGCAACAAAATATATCGTGGATTTTTTTTTAATTATTTACCTATATTCATGCAAAATAAAATTAACAATTTTTGTGATGTTTTTACGTAGGCATTCTTTTATTATATGTCGTTATCGAAGCCTTTCTTTAATATTTATTAAAGTATTACGCAGCTGAATTCACCATTCTCTATCTTAATTTCAATACAATTTTGTTCCTTATGCCCATATTTTCAGTAGTGTTTTCACCCTTGGCAAACAATTTTCAAAGCCCACTTGTACACACGTATAGGAGATTGTTGTGTCATCAAGAAAAATCTCGCGGACTAGTAAGCTTTTTGTTAGGAATAAATGTGACAATTTATAAAATAACACGACCATTTGGGTACGGGCAGGAGGGAGTGGGGGGATAAAGGGTTACACATACCGGGGGATTTAGGAATTTAAACCTTTTCACAGTTCTTGTTTGCGTAAAAGCTATCTGCCGTTCGTTTTATTTTGAGTAAGGATACCAAATGAACCCTTTTGTTTATTATTCATTTGTTTCGTTTTATTGCGACATTGAATAAGATCTTTGACGATAATTTTTTCTCTTTCTTTTCATCTAGATCTTTATAATTCTATTGCTTAATTTACATAACGAGCTAGAGTTTTTATTCATCTGCATTTCGAGAATACAATTAATCCCTATTCATGCTTAGACTATGTTACCTTTTATTATTTTTATAGAAAACCCATAAAGTATTTTTTTTTTAAAACAATACCTCAATGTTTTCATCGTTTATTTTAACTTAATGATTGATGTTTTTTTATTTTATTTATTTTTTCTGGCGGAAAATATCTATACACTGTTTTCGTTTATTTTAATGTGATTACACGCTAAATTTTTAGTAGAAATTAATTAAAACACTTCTTGTATACCTACCTTGTATGGCATTTAAAAATATAATAAAACATTTCAATTTAAGTTTCTCAGAAATAAGAAATGTTTTAAAACGATGTTCTTATAACATTCTAGTAAGTAGACGGTTGTTACCGCCACGCCTCACGACTGCATATTGCATTTCCTCCTGGCAGTGTGGTGCATTCAGGAATTCTCCTACGAATGAATATCATTGTCAGCTAACCGGTAGGGTAGCCAACAAGATCCGCATTTGAATATACACCGTTTGTCAACCCCTATACTTCGACAGCCGTGACACGGTCCATTACATTCGAAATAGCCTCTGCTCTAATACGAGTATAAGTCTTCTTTTTAAATTGATAATATTTTCTGCGTTGGCGCAAAATCTTCTCTCTGAGGTGGTAATAAAGACATTTAAATTGCCTGGTGCTCGCGGTTTGGATTGTAGGTCGACGCTTCAGCTTTGAAAGTTATTATCATTGAATTACTATTTGATATGAAACCGACTCGACGGTAGATGGCTGCCTTTATTAGTTATCTTAAGCGGAAGACTTTTATACGAGTTAAGTTTTCAGAAGTTAAATACATTTCTGTTACTTGAAATCGATCCCAACTTAATTAATAAACGTTCCCAGTATTTTCGTGAATACAAAAATCTTAATACCTTTTGTAAATAGCTCCTGTCGTTAAATATTACCTTTTGCCTACTTTACCACCTGTATAAATACAAAAATCATAGAATTATTAATTCAATAATCAGATAAACATTTTAAGAAAGTAGGTTGATGGCTTTAACACGTTATTTTCATTATTTTCAAAGATTTTTATAATCAAATATGCATTTTTGGTTACGACGTAATGGTGACACCTTTTTTTGTAATATTTTTCGATGTCAAACAATCGCTGAAAACGCATTTGGTCCGAGAAAAGGAAAATATCCTATAATCACTGCAACCTATGGAATAATTGGCTGGGGGGGTTGTGCGGCATCCATCTTAAAGCCTCTCATAATTTCACAGAAATTATTACTGGGAATAATATTCCGGCGCCTTTCAATATACTCATCAGAACATCTGTTCCAATGCATGAAGCTGCTAGATAGTGGTGATATATGTCTGTATTAATTGATTATTCATCCCAACTCAACACAGGACTTTGGTCCCATGGAGTTGGGACTTGTGTCTCCAAAAAAGTACAATAAACTGTAATTTAATTGATAAATTCATTAAACCCTCCCTTATTTCATTTCTAGTATGCTTCAGAAACTTTGTTTGAAACGAGGTTTGGCACAATATCACATTTAAATGAATCCTTTCATCATTACCCGACTTACCGTTTAATTTAACTTCGGTGATTTAGCCGACAGCATTAGCTTATAAATTCCCGAAAACCTTTAACTGCGCGTACTTAAATGCGAATCGATCATTACGTATTTTTTAAAGCCCTCTGAGAGAAAATATCAGGAAGTAATGTTTTGGTTGAGAAGGATTCGATGTATTGCGGGGTTGTCTCATACTGTTGGTTTGGATTTAAGTGCTCAATATAATAGTACAGAACATTTACCTCTTAGGGTCACCTACTTACCGAATGACATCCCCAAAACTTATTGCATTTTTTGGTTTATTGCAGAGAATGCTCTTAGATTTCTAAATTCTTGCCATTATTTTCGTACATATACATTATATTTTTTGGATGGTGTTATGCAAAAATTTGTTTAGCTACACCAACTTTAAACTGAGATAATTGATGTTTAACATCAGGTGCATTAAAAAAAATATGTTCTTAATATTTAGCTTGGCTGTTAAGTTTAATGCGTAAAAAAGTACTAAATAGAACCAAAAAGGTGATAAAATGTTTTTATTTATTGTCCTTTAATATAAAAATTTAACAAACAAGTGGGATTACACATTTTTTCAGAACACCTTCAAACTATTACCTGTACAAAACTTGCCGGCAATTTTGTCAAATAAAGCGTCTTTTGCGGGGTTAAACATATATGCAATATTATAATGATAGCCATTGATCTTAATTCACAATAATTTTCGTCATAAACTATTTGTCGTACTAAATTCCAGAATGAAATTACAACATATTACTTATACACTAAACTCGCTGAAAACCTATCAAATATATATCAACTAATTTTATATTTATTTAATAGATTTGAGTTTCGAGTATGTCCAAATGTTTGTAGACAGACACAATTTCACTCCCTACGAAGTTATTAATGTTCTCATATTCCCTTCTCAAAAATGTTTTCCCTCTCTGTTACAGTAAATTTAGTTGTATATAAATATCAGCCCGTCATGAGAATTCTTACATATTGATACCTTCCTATTTAAATAATCGATGATTTCCGTCCAATGCCCTATGCGCCACTGGATACAGATAGGGGAATGATGATTATGAATACTATGGAAATAGCGTTTTTAATTTATTTTTATCCGTTTCACTTTAAATCTCATATATCACTTTGAAGTAAGTGGCTCAATCAACTACGTTTAAATAGCTTTATTATAACCTTTTTACCAATATCTGTAAATATATTAAGTACGTTCCATGACATCAATACCTCCTTCTCAATCTTCCTCCATTCTGTACGTCTCATTTACTTGGGGTCCTCTCTTCTCAATACCTTTTCTTAATATTGTTATTTTATTCAGACGCTCAAACCTCGGTTAAATATTTATTTCGAGTTATAAAATTGAATTATCACCGAACACATGTTAATTTTATATTGTGTTGGATGTAAATTTAAGGAAAAAGTTTCGAGATGATCGTAGAATAAAATGAAATGTTGTTTTAGATTTGGGTCTCAATTGGTATTCTAGGTACGGATTCCCTACTGTAGGACACAAAATGTCTGGCATTCAAAACTTTATAGGGCATTCAAAATATCATTACATTATTTTTTATGCATGTGAATAGCCATAAAAGATTTTACCAGGTAGTGGAGATCTATTATCTAGGGTGCTGTGTGAATATGAGAGAAGTGAAAGGATAAATATTTAAAGGTAGGACCACATAAAACGCTCTAAAATATTTCGCCATAACATTTTCCTTAAGCGCTTCTCTGCAATTTTGAGGGTGATTTTGTGAATGTTTGTATTAAAACGTTTTAAATTTGACAATATTCTAATGGTTTCATAAAATTCTGTGTGATAATAAGATTTACTTGTTTCTGAATAAGATTATTTATTGTGGCCGTGATTTTTTTTTTAAAACATGTCACTCAGTAAACTTTATATAATTTTTTTATTTTTACCATACATTTTATGGAGACTTTTTGCATCTTATATAAAAGGACTTTGAAATAAATGTATGCAGTTAAAATAAATGGCTGAGAAATAAAACCATTTTTCTCTGCTAAAGGCGCCCTCGTGGGGTGATTATGAAATACGGCGCTCTTCCGTCCGTATTATTTTTACAAGTACAATGATAAACCGCTTCGAATGTTGGTATATTATTTGACTATCAATTGAAATAGATAAATATGCATAGCTCGATAGATGATTAATATCGACAGTGGCCCTCCTTCCGGTCGATTGTTCCCTGACGGAAGTCCTCCAATAAATCAACACGGAAGAGAGGGAGACCACCTCGTGGGAAGGGAGGAGCGTTTATCTCGGCCCCACAGCTGACAAATGCCGCTCCGGTAACCCTTATGTTTCGTCGCCCATGAATCTTCCGCCAACTGACTTCTTCCATAAAGTTAACCTTGCAATAAACACGCGTCACGAAGAAAATTACATTGCAGCTGATACTTGCTAGTGTCTACCTCAATCGGCTAATGGATTAGGTTAGTAACGATGGATATACTCGTATACCGGACATAGTGCCTTGACTGCGTATTCAATATTTTTACAAATGCACACTACGTGGATTCAAATACCGTTTTGACACTCCTCTCAATTTTCCCTAAAAGAGCGAACTTTTGATGTTGAACTATTCTCGGTAATATATATTTTTAAACTTCGACGTTTAAGTAATAATATTACAAAACATGTTGAAGGAGGGATTTATCAAAATCATTGTGTTTGTTTTAAGTCTCACAATTTTAGTATTTTTTATTCTCCTATAATTTATCCTTGTACCCGTAATTTATCTTTCAACGAATTGTTAATGAAAATTAAAGTTCATCTGAGTGATATTTCCTTTCCCCCTCAATCACTTTCCATTCAGCAGCCCTTACAGCGATCGTTTCAAACGCTATAAATTTCGGTGGAACATTATAGTGCGTGAAACCTTTGTACAGAAAAGCCTAAACATTTATAACGCGTTTTTCCGAATCGGAATTGAAAGGGTCGGGAGACTAAAGTACCAAACCAAATGTTGTATGGCATTCGGTCTATGCTTTATTGCCACGAGTAAACACTTCTGTAACCGCGGTATCAGCAAATGGTTCACGGACCTTCCTAGGAGCCTTTATTGAGTTAGGCATAGTTGGTCGTACGGCGAGAGACGGGCGCCATTGTTCCCGCCAAGGAATGCCACGGTCCCGGTACATTTTCTTTGCCGTTTTTCCCGAATGGATCCGACCCGTTCGGGAGAAGAATACCTACCGTGTAATAATTGGAATTTGCGCACCGCTTACTCCCTCACCTGGGGCGACATAGCCCTCGGTTCATTGTCTGGATTGCAAAGTAATTATTCACGCATAAGGCGACACTATCGCCTACTGACGGCCACGGTGCCTAGTCTGGAACTCTTACTCTTTCGATGCTTATTTTTAGAACTCTCGAATTATTTAACATCATAATTATGAAAGATAGTTATTTTCGCCGTTTCGATAGTTATTTTTAACTTTTAGAAGTATAAAATAAATTCGTGTTTTTCAATATTTTTTTGCACCACAACAGGCCAGAACAGAAAAGAACACTCAAGCTTGAGAAAAAATACATTTTAATTTTTGTGTCCTCACCGGGAATCGAACCCAAAACCTTCCGTGTATGAGTCAGGCGTCTCAACCACTACGCCACGGATACCGCCGTTCTGAACGTTCGTTCTCTGGAGAGTACTTTGCATACATTTATTAATTTACACGTCTTTTATCTGAACTTTCAGACAACTCATTTCTCACAAAGTCGTATCTCGATATAATTTGCTTTTTATTTGTGAATATCATCCTCTAATAATAGTAGTCGTTCACACAGTTCTGCGATACCTCCTCCCCTCTTTCAGCCATACATCGAGCTTTCTACCGCCTAAAGCCTTCTTTCCAATTAAGATAGAGCAATCCACCGAGACCGAATCAGACTTACTCCATAATTACACCTGTGCGTGGGACAAGGAAGCCCTATACTTCCATTGCCTTTCTACCCATCTCGCTCTTCTCACTTTTAATAATGCCAAGTTCGAAGTGCGACTGTTTTATCATTTCAAAATTTAACTACGACGTTCAGCTAAAAAGCTTTTTTCTGTGTTCGTGTTTTTTTTTATCATCAACCAGAATCACTTGCCATTTTAATAAGACTGAATATTTTTTTGCACTTAAGAATGCTGCGCCAATAATAAAAAAACTTACTAGTCAATTCGAAAGGTAAAACATCTATCATTATTGCGCAACAATCAATTAAGATTAACATTTGCCAAAGTTTGGATGCCTCGTACCCATATATTGTGGAAAATTATTCGAAATACATTAGCAAAATACACTGTAGGTACTCATACGTACCACTTATCACAATGCAAATGCATATCTGTACTTTAGTTTGCATATCGTTAGTAAAGTGCTCTACATACGTAACTCGTGCCGTTTAATAATAGTGAGAAACAATAATTTGATGTACAAATGTAAGTTTCCTATGCAATGTAATGGATTCATGTACTTTATAACATAACATAGGATATTAGTACAAGTACCTGCTTATGCACAAAAGTTATTTTCATTCGTGTCATTTTTCAATAATTAAAATAAGTGAAAAGGTAGAATGGAATCCATTCGTAATTCATGTATGTTTGACGCGTATGTAAATAATATTAAAAGTAAAAAAACGTTTTTATAGATTTTTTACACCTTGCATTTTGAATGGTTCTTAATAAATATATTTTTCCGTAAGTATGAGCATGTTTTTTGCGATTCGTTTCAATTATTTTTTCTACCATTTACAATTTAATGAGGCAAATCTGTAAACTATTTAGTCATTTCGACCTTGCCGGGAACCAAACCCTGGACCATAAAAATGTTAGAAAAAAGCCATTGCCACAACCACTAGGCGAAATAACCTCCACTTGAAATTCTTTTTCTGGATTTTTGCCTGAGAGTAGCCATCGAGTCAAAAACAGTAAAGTTGTCTAGGGGTCAGGTTTTATATACACAGAACTATTTTTCTACGTTCCGCTCGGACAAAAAAAACTTAAAATATTTATACTGTATTCTTACGAGTTTGTATAAACAATTTAATTTATTGTTTTTTTAAACCGTTTTTTTAAACAACGGCTGTCTAAAATCTTTTAAAGTATCTTTATATTTATGAAATAACAAGTTTGAGCCTATTCTAAGCTTGACTTGTTTCAGAAAAAGGATAATGTTTGGCTTACGTCAGCTTTTCTTGGAATTTTCATAAATACCGCTGGACTGACAACCGATCGTTATACAAATGTCCAAAGTTTTCGGGTACCCCAAACATCAGGCTCCTGATATCCTTCATTACGTAGGAGTGTAGGAAGGACATCAAACACCCCAACCCTCTGTGATTTATTTATTACTTCGCATTTATTTATTTAAACTTTTGTTCGTAAAACATATGGAATGGAGCAATATTTCTCAAATAACCAAATAAAAACAAAAATGGATCTACCATATTTTTTTTCCTCTAAATGTTTGCATACAAGTACTGGATTTCTTCCCTTGGGAAGCTTATCCAATCTAACGTATTTATATTGTAACAGAGTCAAAGAACGTTTTGTAGAAGGGGATATGGAAGTACTGGCATTTAAAGGATTTATTTTATTGGCTAGTTTAAATGATCTGTACATTCATACTTATATTTCCTTTTGGAAATGTTCTCTATCTCTTTTGCAATATATTTTTAAAAATTAATAAAACAATCGCGACACTTTTTAATCGTGTTGTATTGATATTATAAAACTATAATAGTATTTTCTAGCTTACATATTTATTCAAGTGACGTACCCAGATTTTTTTTTAAATTTTTTCTTTTTATGTTTTTTTTTATTTGTCAATGCTATATAATATATTGTTAGGTACATACATTACCTACTGATCAATAAATGTACAAGTATAAAACAACAAAAATATCTGGTGTTACCCCAACAATATATGTTTAGCTAGTTCTGTAGTAATCGTAGTAATAAAATAACTTGAATATTCATTCAAAAAGGAAATCAGCGACAGCATGCCGGCATTATCGTTGTGGGAGAGTAATGATAGATAAATATACTACTATTTTTTCATTTTTATTTAGAATTCATAAAGGTACATATGTGAAAACATTTAATATTTTTATATAATCACTTTTTTCAATTTCAATTTCAATTTCAATTTATTTATTTTAAATATAACATATACATTACAAAAATATATTCAATACGTACATATTATAAAAAAGGAAAAAAAATACACGAAAGAGACTCATGTCAAAGGAGTCGAAGAATCCTGCTCCGGAAAACCCCTTCGGATACATGGAACAGATCAATATCCAGAGCGATGTTGTTCAACATAGCGGTAGCTCTTCCAACAGGCATAACCATAGGCAGGTTGGTCCTGAATATCGGAATATGAAACAATCTATGCTGACGCTGTCTTAGGTAATTATCAGGAACATACAAACCAATGCTCATCATAATTTCAGAATTATCGATCATACCGCGCAACAATCGATAAAAATGTGTGGTCAAATACACATTCCTTCTAGTCTCTAAACTGTTGTAGCCAAGCATACCCTGGAGAAACTCGGTCGGGTAGAGCCAAGGATAATACCCGCACTCTCTCATGTAGAGATATCTCAGAAACTTCTTTTGGATTTTCTCTATCATAAGAGAGTACTTCAGTTCATGTGGCCCCCAAATCATCGAGCCACTCTCGAGTCTACTTCGCACCAAAGAGTTGTAAAGAGTTCTCAGTACGCGGGTATTTTCGAAAACCCTGGCAGTACACAGAACAAATCCTAACATCTTCAATGCATCACCGCATCACTTACCGACATTTCTATGTCTACCGGTTTGCAGACGTACCCGTCTTTTCTTCAGGACACCAATCAAACCAACATGCAAAACTTACTATTTACCTTCACCATAGTTGTTGCAGAACAATATAAAACCAACACCACATGCATTTCATTAAACACATGGACCTCTTTCCATCCCCTCTCCTTTTTTTCAACTACTTTTCAAACAACCTAAAAAAAATTCATAATCTTATTAGTGCATGTGCTTATTAAAATGCATGTGTATAGTGGGTTTTGCATATTGGTTTGATTGGTGTCCTGACGAAGAGACGGGTACGTTTCGAAACCGGTAGACATAGAAAAGTCGGTAAATGGTTATAAACAAATATTAAATAACATTTAGTAAAATGTTTGACCACAAAGTAAATGCTTATAATATTATTAACATTTATTTTGTCGTTTTATTTTTTATTTTTCATTTTAATTCGATTCTTATGATACATTATGTACAATGTTTTTTAAAAGTTCAAAATTATTTTCATATAACTATAACTAGCGCCAACTACTGCATAACAAAGCGGACTTATCTTTACTGGATTTGTCAATTCAGTATTTTACCTGAGAGCAGCCATCGAGTCTTATACACTCGTCCAGTGTTTTGGTTCTATTTTAAACACAGAACTGTATTTTTCATCCGCCTAGATACATATAGGGTAATGGGATATTAAACACTGATGAACCGGAATAAAAATTAAAATTTTTAAATAACTCAAAATAAATATAAGTGTTAAAATAAAAATCATGAGTAAACAATAAATACGGTTATAATGAGAAAATATGAATAATATTTAGCATTAGCTTTTTAGGTGTTATGCTATTCAAATTAGCGTGTCAATAGAACGAAATATGGATTTAATAGTTTCAATCGCTAGTAGTAAGGCCGACCAAATAGTACAGTAGTTAACTTCATTTATATGACTGTGGATTTCAATAAACAAATAAATATTATGTTATAAAAAATCATTTAAAAAAAAGTTTTACTCAGGTAAAAAGGTTTCCGCGGAAAGGTTAATGTTTCAAACGTCTCATAAAAATATTAAGGAATTAGCATGATTTTCAATCGCTCCAGACGACTAATGAGATAAGCTTTACGATTTAGATATCAAATATATCGCATCCTCGTTTTTTTCATTATTATAGTGAAAAACACTACGTTGTTTCGTTTCTGAAATTATTCTCCATTGTTTTGTTATTATGTGGTCGGTTAATCTTCACTGAAAGAAATGAATACTTATGCGGGGATACAACAACCGAGGAGAAATTTACATTTTAATTGGTCGCGGACCGATTCGAAATAATTACCACAAAATATGCATACTACGAGAGGCCTCGGAATTTAGAGTAAACATTTTTATTAATTGGAAGTTTATGTTGATTATAAATCAGGTTTCACTTTACTAAATTCGTAATTTCCGTCTTCCTTATAAGAAAATCACAGTAAGGAATATTTATTTCAATTCGTTTACACTACCTACTAATCAAATCCCAAAGCTTAAACAATATTCTCAAAAGTGGATTTCTATGCGATTTTTAATTTTAAAAACATTTAGATAAGAATGATAAAAAGAAGAAGTGGAACCTAGAAAATGTGTATAAAGTTATTTAAGATAATTTATGTACCGTTGTTTTTGTGAACACCTGTACAACAAATAAAATAAACTAAACTTTTAAAGTCAAAAACTTTGTTCCAAAAACGGTAAAAATTCTAATACATGAACCCTATGTAAAAAACTAAAATATGTGAACAGGATATCAAATTGACATTAACAGACTACAAAGACAACAAAATAAAATATCAAAGTTTGTATATGACCTTCCTTATCTAACTGCAACTAGAGAACTTTATTAAAAAAATTAAGCATTTAAATATAACCGAACTCTTTCAACTAGATTCACCAAAACTTATCCATAGATTAGCCACTAATGTAATTGTAGACGAAGCACTAAAACTTGTAAAAAAAATAGTTAACATGGACATAATACGAGAATATCAGAAAAATATAATTTACGATTTTCTAAAACAAGACAAGGAAAATCAAGACTAATAAACCAGGGACAGAAATTATATAAATACGGAAATCTAGGCATTTATTACGTTTGTCAGGTCATTGTTTGTTTTAAGAGGCCACTTTACACACTGCGTAACGCGCACAATCTGCCTATGTTTCAAATCCATACCTCTTCAATTCTTCTCTGTGTTGATTTTTGTGAAGTTACAGAACGAAATTTGTAGTTTTATTTTCATTTTGTATTTAATGTTTTTTTTTTATTTTATGCTTTCGTGTTTTTCTAATCGAGTATTTTAAGTTTATACCACATTTCGACAAATAATTCTTTATGACAAAAATCAAATACCCTTTCTGAGATTTGTTGTTAACGTTATATTTTATTTACTTGACTCAAATAAAAACAACAAACATACCCCTTCGAGTTTTACCCTAATACTTTGATTTCACGTATTTATTATTGCTATGGTTCTTAGAAAATGTCAGCTTTAATTTTTCTACTTCTAACATTTCGTAATGAAAACAGTCCTTATCGAATACATGTACATTTATATTATCAACTAACATAAATAATTTGATATCTGAGAACATATGTAATAAAGTTCCATACGTTGTGTTGTTTACTATTCTTGTGATTTTAGATGCTGTTGTGTATTAAATTAGCAAAATAAATATTTTACACATAGTTTATTAAGTCAATCTCAATACAAATTGCAGATGAGAAAAAAAAATATAGTGGAGGAGAGGGATTTTTTAATATAGTTAAATAATTAGAAATTGACTTACGATAATAACTTAAACATATAAAAGGTTCTTAAATTATACATATTTTAAATAAATTAATACGTGCGATTAACTAAAATATTTCAGTTTTGAGGCCATTTTTACAAATTGTAAATAACTCACTATTGGAAAATCGGAATCAAATTGGGGCAGAGTGGGGTTCGAACCTCTGACCTTTGTTCTGTGACATTTATGAAAGACCATTTACATAATAAATTAAAACCCTTTTTCTGTCGTCGCGTTTAGTAGACAAAATTTGTTTTCTGGGGTAGAGCGCGAATTCTTTTTACGAAGGCATTCCTACTTAATATTAATAATGCTAACAGCATTTCGCTTATTTTCAAAGAAGAGCACAAGCGAGCGCAAATTGCACCATTAGCTTGCACTTTCCGTGATGTGCAACGGTTGATCATGGAACTAATTTAATTATGAGTTATCGCAACGCGAGGATCGTTTTTTGGCCCGGATACAATTTATATTTTA